>NW_024748678.1:0-73457 GCF_018991925.1 Homarus americanus
CTGTGTCTTTGTCCTTACCTGTGTCTGTGTCCTTACCTGTGTCTTGTCCTTACCTGTGTCTTTGTCCTTACCTGTGTCTCTGTCCCTTACCTGTGTCTTTGTCCTTACCTGTGTCTCTGTCCCTTACCTGTGTCTTGTCCTTACCTGTGTCTGTGTCCTTACCTGTGTCTGTGTCCCTTACCTGTGTTGTCTTTGGCGTCTTCCTCGACAGGTGTAATGTCAACTGCATAATCGTCCTTGTCTATCAACATATGCGTCATCGTTTGCGTTATTCTTTTGTGTCATCGCCAACACCCAATCATCTTTTTTCTTTCTTCCATCTGCGTTTTGTTGTCTGAGTTTAAACGTGTTTGTCGACGTCATTGCGTCTCCATTTTGACATCTTCATTAGCCAAATGATTTTCTGTTTCTCTTTCTGCGTGTATACGACACTGCGCTTGCGTCAGGGCGTGCGTCAAAGCCAATGTGTCTGTGATCAAGTTAATTTTGCGTCAGAGTCACTATCTTTTTTGGCGTATACGACACTGCGCTTGCGTCAGGGCGTGTGTCAAGGGCAAGGCGTCTTTGTGATCACGTTCATCTTGCGTCAGCGCCAACTTCCTCTTTTTTGCGTAAATGTTTGTAGCTGTGAGGTGCTCCTGGGAGTTGTGGGGTAAATTAGAGAGATTGACTCCCGGGATGCTGACGTCACGCTGGTAATCACTGAGCACTGCAAGCTTCTGTAAACCCGCTACAACTTTTATTTTATTTTTATTAATGTAATTGGTAAAACATGATATTTTCGACACATTTTACTTTTTTCATGATTCTATTGATATTTGCTCTTAGTCTTTTTAGATGTGATATATCACTCACCCTAACCTAACGTAAGCTAACCTAACCTAACCTAACCTAACCTAACCTAAACTAAACCTCAACATTTAAACTAATACTTATACCTAAAACCAATACTTATAAACCAGTCCTTCGCATTTGTCTGATTTAAACATATATACAATTTTTTTTCTAATTTAAAACTGGTTTCCAATCGACCTATATACTAACCTGCAATTAATCTGCCTGCCCACAGATACCCACCTACCCTCTCCCCATCCTACCCACCTATCCCTTTCCCACCTTACCACCCACCCACCCACTCACCCAGCTACCAAAATTTCACATTCGATCCGTCCACGTAATTCACAGATCTACTCGGTATGAATAAAAAAAAAATCATGATTGGATTTCCATAAAAAGTAAAAAAAAAAAAAAAAAGTAGAAAGATGAAAATATACATATATACTTGGTGCGTTGGTGCCTGGATCAGCCCATCATCATCATCATCATCAAACGACTGCTGAGAATGATTTTTACTGGCGCCTGACCATTAATATACGCCAGTGGACGATCTTCATGTTTCAAGTTTTCTTTTCTCTGAGTCATAACTAGTTCATGGAATCGGCGAGAGGTGGGGGGGGGTGACGTGTTGGAGATGCTTAACATAATGTAACTTTTTTTTTTTTAACTTAGCGAAAACGGAGTGAATTTAATCTTAATTACAAGTTAAATTTAAGCTAACTAACCTAAAGCAACTTAAACTAACTTGGCAATCAAATCTAATCTAACCTAACCTAACCTAACTGCATTAAAATTGTTTAGTACGGCAGCCGAGTGGATACAGCCCTCTTCACCTGATCACAACGTCCTTGGTTCGATTCTAGGGCACTACCATACCACTCAGCTGCCCCCTTGAAGGATCCGTACCCACATTGCTGCCCTTGTAGGATCCGAACCCCCTAAATTTCCCTTGTAGGATCCGAACCCACATAATTGAGTGAAGTATAAGCGTTTCATGGTGATGGACCAAAGCGTGTTTTTTGTTTGTTTGTTTATTTACTACCCAGCAGCAAACAACAACAACCGAGGAAAAAATATACCGTTAATTACATGAGGTGTGCTGCTCTGGCCTTCAGGTGTGGTTCACTCTCACTATCCCATTCATTAGACTATTTATTAATCAACTAATTATTTTATTCTCTTTATTTTTTTTAATTCGTTTTTATCATCACGTTGTTGGCAGTCTTAATTAGCAGGACTTTTTTCCACGCTGTCACTTGCAGAAACAAAATTCCTCTTTTTTTTTTTATCTCATGGAAATCAAAGCGACGTTATTTGAAACTCGTATTTAATTCTACAAACGACAAATCTCAGTCTGCTTGTTTGTCTGTAATACTCGGGTATATTCACAGGTATAAATTGCTTAAGTAAAGGTTTAAATACATATACAGGGTAAAGTAGAGAGATACTGATACATTAATTTGTCCTCGGTTGTTGATGTGCGAGGTCTGTCACAAGTAAGGACAATGTTGCCGACACAAAAATATACGAGAGAGTCTGTGTACAGTTTTTGAGACACCCTGAGAGGTTAATGTCTCACTCGGACATAAATCTTACCGACACCTGACTGATAAGATAATTTATTTCTCTTATGACAGAGTAGTTATAATCTTACGGTTTACAAGATAACTCTGTGTGTTCAAGTTTAAAGTGTTATCTTAGCGACGTATTATCTTATGAATTTCTAATTATGTTAGGGAGTCAACTTGGGCAGTGACTTTATAGAGGAATCCTTTTTTTGTCTCTTATTAATTGTCTCCCATGTATTAGAGGAAGACTTATTTATTCATGTAAACTATTAACAAGTGTTCGTTAGTCCTTCACATTTGAGACAAATATAAAATTTACCTGAAATCTACCTTGGACCAATGCATTGAGATAGCTTTTTTTTTCTTTTTTTTTAAGTATTTCCTGATGTCAGAGGTAAAATAAAAAGTATATATTGAGTTGTGCTGAGTGTTGACAGTATTACGTTCCACAAAGTAGCTCTAAGCAACTTGCAAAATGATTTTTCATTCTACATTAATTTTATCCAGCGTGTAATGGTATTTTTTTTCCACGTTCAGATACAATTCAGCAGAGAAAAAAAACATTTCTTTCCACACCTGAACACTATCCAACGAGCAAATTGCATTATTTTACACACTAATTCTGTTCAACATTCATAGAGTTTTTTCACGTCATGTTCTCACACTATGAAGCGTTTATATAATTTATGACTGGATGGATAGATCAATGTTTCTCTCTCTCTCTCTCTCTCTCTCTCTCTCTCTCTCTCTCTCTCTCTCTCTACGGGTCATTCCAAAGGCCACTAATGCATTCACACAGTTTTCATTCATCGATCTTTAGCTCAACCATCACGTCTCTCTTCCGTCCTGGTCACTATTACCACTACAGCACAGTTCAAAGTTTTGTTACTGATTGGAAATGATACCAAGAAATTGGGTACAAAATGCATACTGTACTGTAGAATATCAAAACTTTATATATCCTGCATTGGTATAATATGTTTGTTCACAATGAAAATAGTCCAGATGCACAATATGAAATGAAAACCAACTTGAGACAGTGTGAAAATGCGGCGAACTTGACACCTGACCGACCAACAGGCACGGTGTTAGGGAATACGGGATAACGTTGTATTGCTCATGCGCGACGAAGCTATGTCGAGAAAAATCGCTGGCTTGGCAATCTGAAGTTATGTGGCCTAGCCGTGTGGCGTACGTAGGATCGCTGCCGGTATGAGGTAGCTACTTTAAAAACCACTGTAGCAATTGACACACGTAGCTAGTACACTTGTGAGACGGGCTTTACTTCCTACAATGTCACCAATCCTCCATTATTATTCATCTCCGTCTTTCTGTATGCTTCTCGATAATGGAACTGCCTCTTATCTTACCATTAACTTACAGTACACATAATTAACCTATTATACCTTCAGTACGATAATGATCACGTGTCAGTAAGGGTCGACATTCGGGGAACAACATGGTCACGTCTGCCTGCCTTAATTCATCACATGTTAAAAAAAAAAACTCATTATGCGTCGTGCAAATACAATTCAGTTTCATTTGAGAGTGGATGAGCCTTTTGTCTGTCTGCTGGGGGGTCACAACTCGTGTTTTGGGAGTCTGGTTTTTGTTATAGGATGGATGGAGGGAGGCTGTCGGGTGTATTTGTTGACACTGTTCTAGAGAGAGAGAGAGACAGACAAACAGAGAGAGAGAGAGAAAGAGAGAAGGAAAGGAAGAGAGGGAGAGACAGACAGACAGACAAACAGACAAAGAAAGGGAGAGAGAGAGAGAGAGACAGACAAACAGAGAGAGAGAAAGAGAGAAGGAAAGGAAGAGAGGGAGAGACAGACAGACAGACAAAGAGAGAGAGAGAGAGAGAGAGAGAGAGAGAGAGAGAGAGAGAGAGAGAGAGAGAGAGAGAGCTACCAGGAACCAACCAAGACAACCTACCCAGTCGACGAAGCTCCGTGCTCTTTGCCACATGAATTTAGGTGAGGTAGTAAGCGATTCTCCAGGTGCTTGTAACACTTCCTCCCGCTATGCCCGCCGCTCGAGTTATGGATTCAATTGGGTTCCATTTGCAAATTACCCTCGGGGATCCAGGGAGACCGAGATCCTCTTTTCGCCGAGGGTTATAGCCATTGTCAATAAACGTGGCATTAATGAAGACACCTTCCTTCCTTCCTTCCTTCCTTCCTTCCTTCCTTCCTTCCTTCCTTCCTTCCTTCCTTCCTTCCTTCCTTCCTTCCTTCCTTCTCTCCAGCTTGACTGTCTTCAGCTATACCTCGTCTTGGGCTGACTGGCTGGTGGTGGTGATGATGCGACCGACTGGTGACTGAAGAGGTGGTCTTCAGTCGTTATTTGCCCCTCCTGTTTTAATAAGCTCTTAAGCTATCCTAACTTAATCATTTGGGTTAATGTCTAGTCATAAAAGGGGGCTTTACTTGTAATGGATCCAAATGGTAATGGTTAGGTTAGGTTAGGTTAGGTTAGGTTAGGTTAGGTTAGGTTAGGTTAGGTTAGATAGGGAACTGTAGGGTGAGGGTAATGTTCTCTCTCACACACACACACACACACACACACACACACACACACACACACACACACACACACACACACACACACGACTAATTCACTTATTGTTATCCAGTAAAAGTTGATCAGGATTAAGACACTCAGTAAATATAACGGTTTATTGAACAACAACACTCGGGAACAGAAGGGCATCACTTGTCAACAAACCTAACACAGAGCACTATTTCATCCTTCCATCCATCCATCCATTCATCCATTCATCCATTCATCCATTCATTCATCCATTCATCCATTTAATTATTTATCCATCCATCCATCCATCCAACCAAAATATCAATTCATCTATCAACTCATTTAAACCATCCATCTATCCACCTATCCATCCATCTGTTAGTCCAACTATCCACTCATCCACATAATATTTCACTCGTAATATTGCATCCGACCCTGAAATAGACCATTGCATCGACCGACAATTTCAATATCTATTATACATCCCTTCATCATCTTAATTCTGAAAGTTGAATAATTGAATGAACCAACAACTTCAAATCATCCATCTCGCGTTTCTGCATCCAATTGCAACGTAAACCTGGGAATTGAATAACTACATAGAAATGGATAAACTCAAATCTCTATTATACATCCGATCGCGACTTGCACATGATCCCCCCTCCCCCTTCCCTTCTCCTACCCCCCTCCTCTCCTCCCTAGTCTCCTTCTTTCTCCCTCCTTCCCCCGTCTCCTTCCCTCCCTCCTCCCCCCTCCTCAGTGGAAATTGAATAGCGAATGGATGGATAAACTCAATCTCAATTATACATCTCATCGCAACTCACACCGGAAAAGAGCCCTTACTTACCCCCTCCTCCCACTCTTCTCCCTCTCCCCAATCATCCCTCGCCCTCTTACCTCTCTCTCTCTCTCCTCCATACCCTTTCCTTTTCACCCTTTAACCCTCTCCCTACAATCACACTCTCTACCTCCTCCCTCACCTCTCTCCCTTCCCTTCACTCCTCCACTTACCTCTCCCCTCTCACTTACCTTTCAATCCCCCCTCCTTCCTCTCCTCACCCCTCCCACTCTGCCCCTACCCCCTCCACCTCACCCCCCGCCCTCCACCTCAACCCCGCCGCCCTCACCCCCGTGGAAATTGAATAAGGAATCGACCGACAAATCAGTGGGATGAACCCGCCTCAAAAACTTCCCAGGAACTAATGTCTCAAAAATCTCTCCCCGGAGGACCCAACCGTCGGAAAATGAGATCTTTTGAGACGGCTCTCCACGCCTCAACTAACTCCCATCCGGACCTATTAATATTATCTTCGGCCGTGCAAATTTATGGTTGGTGAAAGCTATTAAATTTATTGCTCGTCGGTGGTATAGCGGCCGGGTATAAAGCGTTTTTCCACTGTGAAGTCTGGGAGGTGGGAGGGGGGGGGGGTCGTGTTTATATCCTCACATAATTTATTCATCTAAGTTATTCGTTATTATGTGTGTAGTTTTGGGAAAATTTTATAAGACTGTCAGGTAGGTGGATGTAACCCAGACAGTCAGGGACAACACTTGTAAATAATTCGATTGTATTAAAAATAAAAACATGTTTAGTCATAACGCGTTGTGCTTGTGGGTTTTTTTTTCGCTCAGTGCTCGAATTCGTTCTTTGAGTGTAATATATACATGATATAAATAATAGATATGGTTTATGATTATTAATTTGTTTGACCTCTCCTCCTTTCTAGCTTTTCTGTTTTTCTTTCTTTCTATTTCTCTCATTCTATTTCTGTTTGCATGTCATTATTTATCTGTATCCCCCCATCTTCTCTCTCTCTCTCTCACTTACCGAAAGAGCCAAACCTGCAAGACGAATCTCCCTCTATCTGTAAATCATTACACAACCGCGGCGTTTCATCATCCTCATTGTGTTTGCTGTCTTTGTAATTGTGTAATTAGGACTGCTCATTCCCTGGCCAGACAAACAGCGTTATGCTCAGTAATGTGAGGCGTGGATGAGAGATACGCGGGCCGGGGGCTAATTACTGTGTCCTCGTCTCACACAGTTGACAAATCTGCACCACTTGTGTCCTCGTGTTACCCACCTCACATTATTTTGGTGTCTCGTGCTCTGTGGCCGCTCGTACGGTAGTGTGTCTGTATTATAACCACATAAATCAAAATACTAGAATCCCACTATAGGAGGAGATAACCTGCAGAAAAGCGAGAATACTGTATATTTCGACTGTAACCCTGTAACCTACGGTCCTCTTCAGCCGTATCAAGATAACCGTAGTTTATGGTTGTAATATACAGTGTTTTCGTTTATCTGTGTTTTATCTTCCCCTACAGTGGTATATATGTATAACTAATTGATGCAAAAGACCAATATTTTTCAGTACTTAATCATCTTCAGCCTTCATGGTACAGTTGCGGAAATGTGTTCCTACGCCCGCTGTGGTAACTCGAATCTCTAAACGACACCGTCTTAATATCACTATTTATGAATGAATGGGTATTGGTAGTGTAACGACGGACGTGATTGGTGGATAGGTTTGCTGTAGGTCAGGTAGGTTGGCCGTTTGGAGACACATAAGAACATAAGAATGGGGGAAATTGCAGCGGGTCTATTGGCCCATACTGGGCAGTCCCATTTACACCCAACCCCTATCACTCATATATCTTGAAACCACTGTTACTGACAGTCTCATCATCACTGACTCTCTATCCTCACTACTTGCCCTTGGTACCCTCGACTCAGGTTGTCACGCTCTTGTCTCTGAAGCCAGACACAAATATGCGTGCCTTGTTGACCGGGGTGTCAGGGTCAAACTGTTGTGGATCCCCTCTCACATAGGCCTCATAAAACATGACAGAGTTGATGCCCTCGCCAAACTCGCGTCTAACAAAGACACCGTTGAATACAATTTGGGTCTGTCAAAAAGAACCCTTAAAACTGTAATTAGGAAAGAACTTATTGATGAGTTTGACGCAAGTAGACAAGTGCAAACAGGCACTAGTCGATCCATAGGTTACCATGATGAGATGTATCAAGTGAAACATGTATATGGAGCAAGTAACAAGATCACTAGATTACAAGATGTTGTAACCGCTAGATTAAGGTTAGGATATAAGTACCTTTGGCAGTATGTTCCTCAAGCAGATGTAAACAAAACTAAATGTAAAGTGTGTGGCCATACATATGGCCACACACTTGAACACTACGTCCTCGACTGTGTGAAGATAGAACCTTTTAGGGACAGGTCCAAGCACACTGTGTGTGAAATGGCACAACACTTCATCTCTAATGGCAAGATAGCCGACATATTAAGATTGTATCCACTTTTTTGCACTTAGTAACTATATCAATTCTCATGTACAGAACCAAATACGCAATGTGCTTGAATACCTCTCACGTAAATGTGAATAACAAAGTGTGAGGCCAGACATACTGCCTCACACGCCTGTACTCACGCATTTGTGAATAAGTTACCCTTTATGTATAGAACTAAACAAATAATGTAAATGAAATACTGTGTAACATTCAGTGCCATAATATCCTGACAACGGGGGTTAATTATTATGACCCTTTGTAAACCCTACTCTGTAATCCTTTTGCGCTACCGCTCGCAGGATGAGTGTGGGGTGCACAATAAAGTAGCCGCTGCAAGCGGCAAAATCAAAATCAAATCATATATCCATCCAACCTATGTTTGAAGCTATCCAGCGTATTCGAGTTATTGTTGTTTGGTAACTTGTTCCACTCATCCACTATTCTATTTCCAAACCAATATGTACCTATCTCGCGCCTAAATCTAAATTTGTCTAATTTAAAACCTTTGTTACGAATTCGCTCCTGGTCGGATAGTTTGAGTCCCTTTGTTATATCACCTTTGTTTGGCCCTGACTTCCATTTATACACCTCTATCATATCGCCCCTCACTTTACGTCTCTCGAGGGAGTGCAAATTAAGATGCTGTAACCTGTCTCTGTACTCAAGGTTCCTAATACCCTGGATTAGCCTTGTCATTCTCCTCTGACTTCTTTTTAAGGATTCTATATCCATTCTGTTGTACGGTGACCAGAACGCAGGTACCACAGGTGGTGTAGGAACACATCTGAGGCACCTTTAGGATCAGGGCCTGTAGCCATGCCAGGCTCTGTTACCCCAGGGACAACTCTCTCAGCTCCCAGGTGCTGTGACAACTCTTCCTCAGATCTCCAGACAGCCAAGTTCCGTCAGCCTCAGCTCTCGGTGACGAGGACGATCTGGCCTCAGCACTCGGCAAATGAGGCAACTTCGGCTTTATTTTCCGGTAGCTCAGAGAAATTTACCTTAACTTATATTACCTCAGACACCTCTCTCTCAGCTTCTCCATGGTGGCTGAGACAATTGTCCCTCATCGCCAGGTGTCTGAGACATCTCCATCTCAGTGTCAGGTTGATTAAACACCTCCACTTCAGTTCTCGTTCGTTACCTGAGACAACAAACGGTAGTCACACAGCCCCCACCTCAGTCCCTGGAAGGTAAACGTCTCGGCCCTGGCTCCATGTTGCTGTATGCAGTTCTGCCAGCGTCCAGTATAGCTCCCCCGAGGGCCAGGTTAAGGCGAACATCGGTACAAGACATCATCCCTCTTCAGTTATGACCCCTGAACAACGCCAGCAGGTAGTGGCCTCGCTTAACACCGTCGTAACTTCCAATCTACCAGCTATTCCGGCACATGGTAATGTGGCTGCTTGTCTCCCTACCCCTCCCCCCTCCCTCCCTCCCGCCCCGTCTCTCTCCTGGATCAGTGGTTCTGGAAAGGCAAGCCTCCTGGAAGCCCCAATAAGCAGGGCTGACTCCACCTCTAGTATCTCTTCCAGGGCTGTGGCGGAAGACCTTCAAGGCGGTGTATTGTATGTTGATCACTTAGTCCAAGGTAGAAAGACCACCTCTTTTACCCCAGTTCGTTTTTCCTAATCATCACTTTTCTCTCTCTCTGTATATTTACTTTCTCTTGTTTCCCCACCAATTTATTTTTCAATCCTTCTTTTTGCTTTTCATCTTTGGTCATGTCAACATCCTTCTTACCTTTCTTCTTCTTGTTCAATCTTAACATTTTAATTTTTTCTTCCTCATCTATATTTTGTTTTGTTTCGTGCGAGTCTTTTTTTCCATCTATTAAACCTTCTTCTTCTTCTTCTTCTTCTTCTTCTTCTTCTTCTTCTTCTTCTTCTTCTTCTTCTTCTTCTTCTTCTTCTTCTTCTTCTTCTTCTTCTTCTTCTTCTTCTTCTTCTTCTTCTTCTTCTTCTTCTTCTTCTTCTTCTTCTTCTTCTTCTTCTTCTTCTTCTTCTTCTTCTTCTTCTTCTTCTTCTTCTTCTTCTTCCTTCTTCTTCTTCTTCTTCTTCTTCTTCTTCTTCTTCTTCTTCTTCTTCTTCTTCTTCTTCTTCTTCTTCTTCTTCTTCTTCTTCCTTCTTCTTCTTCTTCTTCTTCTTCTTCTTCTTCTTCTTCTTCTTCTTCTTCTTCTTCTTCTTCTTCTTCTTCTTCTTCTTCTTCTTCTTCTTCTTCTTCTTCTTCTTCTATTCTTCTTCTTCTTCCTTCTTCTTCTTCTTCTTCTTCTTCTTCTTCTTCTTCTTCTTCTTCTTCTTCAGCTGTACTTGTGATTTCTTCTTCTTCTTCTTCTTCTTCTTCTTCTTCTTCTTCTTCTTCTTCTTCTTCCTTCTTCTTCTTCTTCTTCTTCTTCTTCTTCTTCTTCTTCTTCTTCTTCTTCTTCTTCTTCTTCTTCTTCTTCTTCTTCTTCTTCTTCTTCTTCTTCTTCTTCTTCTTCTTCTTCTTCTTCTTCTTCTTCTTCTTCTTCTTCTTCTTCTTCTTCATTCTTCTTCTTCTTCTTCTTCTTCTTCTTCTTCTTCTTCTTCTTCTTCTTCTTCTTCTTCTTCTTCTTCTTCTTCTTCTTCTTCTTCTTCTTCTTCTTCTTCTTCTTCTTCTTCTTCTTCTCTCTTCTTCTTCTTCTTCTTCTTCTTCTTCTTCTTTCTAATTGACTCCATCATTACCTGCCCTAATAAGCGGATGGTGTTAAGCTCTTTACATTATGCCAACCTGACCTGAAGCGAAAAACAGCGGGTCTTCCTCCTATCCCTTAATCCTGTTGAACTAAGATATTCACATAGGTTTAGATTGTCTCATTAATAGGGTTTAAACCTCATAGTATCAGATCCTACCTCGTTAACTGTGTATTACCTGAGTGTATTTTGTTTTTTCTTGCAGCCACGCTTAGGGTTTTTCCTTTTAGAATAGGGGTTAGTTTTACTTTTTCTTAGTTTTGTTTGGTTTATGTTTATTATATTTGTGTTTATTATTGTTTTTATTTTAATGTTGGTGTGAGTATTGTTCTTCTGTTATTATTACTGTTATTTTATTATTATTATTATTGTTATTATTGTTATCATTATGATCATGTGATATTATTCCTTCTCTGGATAACATACCTCTTCATACTAATACAAATAGTGATAATTACTGTAATGATATTGATTATAATGACTCTATTATTAAAAATACTACTAATAATAATGGTGATAATAATAACTAATAAGAATAATAACAATAACAACAACAATCACCGAAATTTGAGATTAGAACACACACACACACACACACACACACACACACACACACACACGTCAAATATAGTAACCCTGGTTGGATTGGCACTGGGGGCAGGTCAGCTAAGGTCAAAACGAAACTTAGAGGGGTGAATGGGTCATAGCGAATGATAATTAATTACTTAAGCATGTGGGATATAACTAATAGTTGAGCTACCTGCGATATTAGCCCCTTACTCAAGTTGGTCTCCATGTTGCAAGTTGCTTGATATGATGGCAATGTTGTGCAGGTGAGGGGTGGACTAGGAGGGGGGGTGGGGGTACAGGGGTGTGTGAGAGGGGAAAGGAGGGTAAAGAGAGGGTGAGGTGAGGGGATTGATGGGGATGAGAAGAGAGGGGAAGGGAGTAAGAGAGGGAAGGGGGGAGGCAGAGAGATGTGTAATAGGAGAGGGAAGTGGGGCAAAGAGAGGGTGATGGAAGAAGGGAAGGGGTATAGGAGGTGTGAGGAGAAGGTAAGGGAGAATTAAGGAGAGGGTGAAAGGGTGATGGAAGGAAGGGGAAGATAAGAAGAGGGGACAGAGAAAGAAACACGGAGGAGGAAGATGGCAAAGAGAGATGGTGAAAGGAGGTAGAAGCGGAGGGGAAGGAATAAAAGAGGAGTGAAAGCGAATAAGGAAGAAGAGGAAAAGTGAAGAGAAGGGAAGAAGACAAAAGCAGTGAATAGAAGCGCAGGTCGTCATGTAAACAGAAACAACATGGCGGGCTGACCCAAGATTGGCGCAGACATACAGACAAAAAACATCTTTTTTTTGCGCAGATCTCCTCTTTGCGCAGATCTCGTCCTTGCACAGGTGTCGTTTTTGCGCAGATCTCCTCTTTGCGCAGATCTCGTCCTTGTACAGGTGTCGTTTTTGCGCAGATCTCCTCTTTGCGCAGATCTCGTCCTTGTACAGGTGTCGTTTTTGCGCAGATCTCGACCTTAGCACACAACCTACGCATCAGGGTAAAAATCTCCTTGTTTAGCGTGGGTCAAATGCTGTCGTGGGCGAGATAATGTGTCAATAGGCTGCGCGTGTTGGCATACAATAGTGGGTTAACTGATCGAAAGATTGTGTAGTCGAATTATTGTGAAACCTTTTATAAGATCAAATGGTTGTGAAATGATGTGTTTGAAAAGTTGACTGGTTGAGAGATGGAATAATTGAAGGTTAGCGTAAATAATTCAATAAAGGCCTGACATTATCGAAAAATTCAGGCCTCTCTCTCTCTCTCTCTCTCTCTCTCTCTCTCTCTCTCTCTCTCTCGTATTAGGATAGACCAGGGCAGGTAAAAATTAAGGTATATTAATTAGATAATCTCTAATTTTAAATACCTGTTTCCTTGAGAGAAGACAAAGAGAGACAATCAGAAGAAAAGGAGAGACAAATAGAGAAAAAAAGAGATAAATACAGGGAAAAGGAAATAACAGTAGATAAATATAGAAGAAAGGGAAGAAGGAGAGAGAGAGAAAAAAAAAACGAAGGATGAATTGAGTTAAACGAGAAATTAAAGTTTGAAATTGGTGAGACACGAAGAAGGATGGGAGAGGAGGAGGAGGAGGAGCAGAAGATAAATAAGAGATAGATGTTGAAACGGTAGACGAGGAGGAGAGTGATGGATGAAAGAGGGTGTAATGTAACCGAAGACATATGTAGAGCAAAGACAAGAGAAGGATGTATTGATGACATTAATAAATAACACTAGATGGAGGAGGTTGTGGAGAAGGGAGAGGAGTAAGAGGAGCGACAGAAAGAGGAGGAGAGGATTTTAATCATTGACGAGATTATTAGATATTAATAGAAAGAGAAGGAGAAGGGGAAGGGGGAGGAGGATGATAAAGAGGAAGGGGAAGAGGATGATGAAAGGAAGGATATAAAAGCGAACGAGGACAATAAATATAAGGAAAATGTCCCAATTGTGCTTAAGAAAAATTATATCAGGAAAATTACGTTAAGAAAACAGTAAAAAAAAAAGACACAAATCGAAGAAACAAACAATAATAAACTAATACAATTTTGACCACATTAAATTACATACAATATACATGAACAAATATCAATGTATAGACCAGTAAATTACATACAATATACATGAACAAATATCAATGTATAGACCAGTAAATTACATACAATATACATGAACAAATATCAATGTATAGACCAGTAAATTACATACAATATACATGAACAAATATCAATGTCTAGACCAGTAAATTACATACAATATACATGAACAAATATCAATGTATAGACCAGTAAATTACATACAATATACATGAACAAATATCAATGTATAGACCAGTAAATTACATACAATATACATGAACAAATATCAATGTATAGACCAGTAAATTACATACAATATACATGAACAAATATCAATGTATAGACCAGTAAATTACATACAATATACATGAACAAATATCAATGTATAGACCAGTAAATTACATACAATATACATGAACAAATATCAATGTATAGACCAGTAAATTACATACAATATACATGAACAAATATCAATGTATAGACCAGTAAATTACATACAATATACATGAACAAATATCAATGTATAGACCAGTAAATTACATACAATATACATGAACAAATATCAATGTATAGACCATTAAATTACATACAATATACATGAACAAATATCAATGTATAGACCAGTAAATTACATACAATATACATGAACAAATATCAATGTATAGACCAGTAAATTACATACAATATACATGAACAAATATCAATGTATAGACCAGTAAATTACATACAATATACATGAACAAATATCAATGTATAGACCAGTAAATTACATACAATATACATGAACAAATATCAATGTATAGACCAGTATACATAACAAACAATACTTTTGGGATTAAAAAAAAATGAGGCAGACGAAAACAAAAACAGTAATAAAAATCTTGAGTAGAAATTCCTTAGAGAAAAATAGGTATTTCTTGGCGTTTTTTTAATCGGTATATGAGAGCAGTGGTCCATTTCCACTCCTCTGTGACGAGCCGAAGCTTCTTACACATTGTTGTCAATTCAGGTGAAGCTTGTTTGATCTGCTGGGGACAAAACCCGCAGCCAGGCGAGCACGTCCGCCCCAGCGCGTACACCTTCAAGGCTTTAAGATCGTGCGTTCAGGCTTTCTGTAGAGGGGATGGAAGCGGAAGAAAGAGAGGTGGGAAGAATTGTGGGACAGGAGGAAAGAGAGGTGAGGTGGGGAAGAGTGTGGGACGGAAAGAAGGTGAGAGGTGGGAAGAAGAGTGGTAGGGAGGGAAAAGAGAGGTGAGAGGTGGGAAGAGTGTGGGACGGGAGGAAAGAAAGAGAGGTGGAAATAGTGATGAGCAGGAAGGACGGTTAGGAAGAGTGACGGACAGGAAGGACGGTTAGGAAGAGTGACGGACAGGAAGAGTAACGGACAGGAAGAGTAAAGGAAAAGGAAGAGTGACTGACAGGAAGAGTGACGGACAGGAAGTGAGTGACGGACAGGAAGTGACGCCCTAGTGGATCCTCTTTAACTCAGGGTCCAAGTTCTCAAAGATACAAAATTTCAATTAATTTCCCCCTACGGAGGGATCAGCGAACGCCCCCCCACGCCTTCTTCCTCCTGATCCTCCTCCTCCCTTAGGTACGGTCGAGTCTCTAGGGAATACCGACGCCATGTTGGATGTTTACTCGCGGTCGTAGCTTAAAGATGAACCAGTTTGATATGCAAAGAAAAAATCAAAAGGTGAGAATCTCTGAGAATCGAAATATCTATGAATCCAAATCTCTCTGAAAACGAATCCCTGTGAACCTGATTCTCTAATATCCCGAATCTCCGAGGATCCTGATCTCTATGAATCCTAGATTTTTGTGAACCCGAGTCTCCTAGAATCCGAAATTCCTCCCTCGGTTCATAGACGCCTTCCAGTCGAACCTCCTGTCAACAATGGAGCCTCAGTAATTTGCTCGGCACTCAACATCTGCCTGGAATGTTGAATGTTTGTGAAACTCCATATCTCCCCCCTCTCTTCTCCTCTTTCTTCTTCTTTCTTCTTCTTTCTCCTCTTCTTCTTCCTCCTCCTCCTCCTCCTTCTCCTTCCAGTACCCACCTTCCGTCTCCTTCACCTCCCAATCGCCTCCTACTACAGGCACCACACCTCTAGCCTTTTATCTCCTCCCACCCCTGCTCCCCCTCCTCCTCCCTCCCCCTCTGACCCACCAACCCCACACGCTCACCAACCCCCCACCCCCCATGCAGTACCAATTCTTCCCACCTCAGTAACCACCCTCCTTCCGTTAGTATCACCCCCCCACTTAAGTACCCCCCCACCCTTTCTCAGTCCCCCTGTAAGTCCCTTCGCAATTTTGCTGATGAGTTGTCTGGGATTCTTGGAAATGTTGGTGTTTTGATGTTTCTGGTTCTGTTGTGTGTGTGTGTGTGTGTGTTCCTGAGAGAGAGAGGAGAGAGAGAGAGAGGTGTTGTTTTAAGGTTTCGTACTACATGTTTCTCTCATGGCATCATTCGTCACATCGTCCAATAGCGTTGATGGGACATCTCTTTTGAAACTGCCTGGTAAAAAGAAAAACAAAAATTGAATTTCCTTCCTTCATTTTCTTTAATTTTGTTTTTATTTTTATTTTTTTTTGTTACTGGAAATGTGCCGATTGACATTACGAAATGACAACACCGACTGGCGACACCGACTTACATCACCGATTGAAGCAACACCCTTTGCGTGACAACACCGACTGACAACACCGACTGACGAAATCGACTGACAACATCAATTGACACCATTTCTTTATTTAAATACGCAGAATCAATCATCACTCCAAAACTTATCACCCGACCTAACCTAACCTAACCTAACCTAACCTAACCTAACCTAACCATCATTATTTGAGGTAATTAGGATTCAGGGTCACGAAACTATTGATTAAAAATATGTTTTTTTTATGATTTATCAACACTAGTGAAAGGAAACATCGTGGTGATATACAAGGTAGATGTTTGTGAGTTATCTCTGTAAAACACAACAATATTTAGGGCAATTGGCCCATGCAAAAAGTCGAAAAGGGAGAAATTGGCCCACATTGTATGGCGAAATTATGCAGTTAGCTACAACGGTATATACGTAAGTCTCTTCCTTTAATATTATATTGGGGGGTGTGTCTGTCATGACAGCTGGCAGCCGAGACAAGCTGTCACCTCCAATAAATTGTGATTAAAAGAGCCTCTGGGAACGGTGGAACTCTTGATGAATTTGATTTCAATATTTAAAGGGTCGAGAGAGCTAATTAGCATACCGTGAGGAGGCAGGTGCTTACCTTACCTGTAGTGTAAATAAAAGAAACTAGCTAGAGTGCCTTGAACTATTTCAATATTCCTCTCTCTCTCTCTCTCTCTCTCTCTCTCTCTCTCTCTCTCTCTCTCTCTCTCTCTCTCTCTAGGCACACATAATTCCATCACAGACCTCCCACCACCTCACACACACACACCTCCACACACACACACACACACACACACACACACACTCCACACCACCACCACCACCACCTCACAGATCTCACCAAACACAACTGGGAAAGACTGATTCCTGCCATATTCCCATCCTCCATAAAACACACCTGAGACATCTCCAGGTATTCACACACACCTGTCGAAGAGTGTTAAGGTTTTCTTCACCTCAGATCCGTTTTGAGCGCCGCGTCTTGGGTGAGGGATAACGCCCTATTCATACTGGTTTTACAATGGCGGAGAATTATTCCTACAAAATGGTAAAGGTGTGTATGTATGTGGGGAGGTGTGGAATGTGGTGTGATGAACTGTGGACGGGTGAGTGGAGTGTGGAGTGGTGTAAGGTGGTGGAGTGAGTGTGGGTGTGGAGTGTGTGGGTAGATGTGGACAGGTGTGGAGTGGTGGAGTGGTGGTGGTGGTGGATGGGAGGGCTGTGGACGGGTGGGTGGGTGTAGGGTGGGTGGAGTGGGTGGGTGGATGGGTGCGTGGGTGGATGGGAGGGGGCTGTGGACGGTGGGTGGGTGGTAGGATTTGGTGGTTGGGTGGGTGTTTGGGTGATTGGGTGTGTTGGTGGTGGGTGTGTGTGGGTGGGTGGGTGGTGGGTGTTTGGTGGATTGGGTGTTGGTGTGGGTGTGTGGGTGGATGGGTGCGTGGGTGGATGGGTGTGTGGGTTGGTGGGTGTGTGAACGTGGGGGGTGGGGTGGTTTGAAGGTTAGTTAATGCTCATCTACTGTTCATTGACGTCCCTCTCCCCTGGCTTTTCTCCTTCCCTTCCTCTCCCTTTCTCCCTCCTTTCCTCCTTCCTCCTCCTTCTCTCCTTCTCTCCCTCCTTCTCTCCCTCCCTCCTCCTCCTTTCTACATTATCTTACTCTCACCTACATGTAACTACTATCTTTATCACAGATCTTTCTTTCCCCTCGTCATTACACTGTATTTACTTCACTTTCTCTTCTTCTCTCTCTCTCTCTCTCTCTCTCTCTCTCTCTCTCTCTCTCTCTCTCTCTCTCTCTCTCCTTTATTACAGCCATATTTTTCTTCCTTCGTCCATTACTTTGTCTTCGTCTTCTGTGTCTCTACTTATTCTTTATCACATTGTATATTTCTTCCTCCAGCATTATCTATATTTCCCTGTTCTTTATTTCTGGTCTTTCCTTCCTTGTCTATTTATCTCTCTTCTTCCCTCCTTCCGGTATTATCCTGGGAGGTATTCTTGGTGAGGGAGGCTGTTAAGGGTCACTCAT
This sequence comes from Homarus americanus, assembly GCF_018991925.1. Classification (NCBI taxonomy): domain Eukaryota; kingdom Metazoa; phylum Arthropoda; class Malacostraca; order Decapoda; family Nephropidae; genus Homarus; species Homarus americanus. The sequence continues at coordinate 18,299 of NW_024748678.1, forward strand.
GTACACACCATCAAGCTGGCTATAGCTTGTGGGTTAATCTACTTAAGTAATGGTGAGGTGGTGGAGGAGAGGGGGGGAGGAGGAGGGGGGTTGGGCATAGAAGGACTGGGAGGGGTGGGAGGAGAGGGGAGAGGGAGGGGGGGTTGGGGTATAGGAAGGACTGGGAGGGGTGGAGGAGAGGGGGGAGAGGAGGGGGGGGGTTGGGTATAGGAAGGACTTGGTGGAGGAAGGTGGAGGAGAGGGGGGAGAGAGGAGGGTTGGGTATAGGAAGGGACTTGGTGGGGGGGAAGGTGGAGGAGGGGGGGAGAGGGAGGGGGTAGGGGTATAGGAAGGACTGGTGGAGGGGGTGGGAGGAGAGGGGAGAGGGAGGGGGGGGTTGGGTATAGGAAGGGACTGGGGAGGGGTGGAGGAGAGGGGGGAGAGGGAGGGGGTTGCAGTAGAAGGACTTGGGAGGAAGGTGGAGAGAGGGGGAGAGGGAGGGGGGTATAGAAGGACTTCAGGAGGAAGGTGATGAGAGGGGGAGGGAAGAGAAAGTAGGATGAACTGGGAGGGAAGTAGATGAGGGAAGAGGGAAGGTGGATGGGTGAATGGGTGGGGGGGGGAGCAGGAGGGGGAGGTAAGAGGAGGGGAGAAATGGTGGAAGGAAATGGGGTGGGAGGAGTAAGAGAGTTAGGGAGAGAAGTATGGGGAAGGGAAGAGAGAAGAAGAGAGGAGGATATGGGCAGAACGAAGAAGTAAACAAGTGATGGAAAAATGGAGAGTTAAGGAACAAGAAGAGGAAGAGTACGAAGAGGAAGTGGGATGATGATGATGATGATGATGATGATGGTGATGATGGTGATGATGATGATGATAAACTCAACAAGATCAAAGAAAAGAGGGAGGAAGAGAAGCAAGAAAAAGGGAGAAAAGGAAATGTGAGAGAGTGTGTGTGTGTGTGTGTGTGTGTGTGGGAGAAGTGCAGACAGGTAGATAGTCAGAAGGGAAAGAGAGAGAGAGAGAGAGAGAGAGAGAGAGAGAGAGAGAGAGAGAGAGAGAGCCTCCTTCACAGGGAAGCTACGACATTCTCCTCATTCCCTGTTTACTCTGAGCGGTTTACCGAGTCATAAACCCTTAAACCACCACTAAAGTGTCAATAAAACTAGAGATAAACCTTACCTTAAACCACCACTGGGGTCAATAAAACCAGAGATAAACCCACATTAAACCATCACTGGGGGGTGGGGGTCAATAAAACCAGAGATAAACCCACATTAAACCATCACTGGGGGGTGGGGGTCAATAAAACCAGAGATAAACCCACATTAAACCATCACTGGGGGGTCAATAAAACCAGAGATAAACCCACCTTAAACCATCACTGGGGGGTGGGGGTCAATAAAACCAGAGATAAACCCACCTTAAACCCACACCGTCGCTTCCCTTAGGTAATGGTTGGTAAGTAGTTATGGTAATCTGGGAAGGTGTTTACATACCTGACCGGACGCTTGAGTGTAAATAAATGTCCTGAAATGTACTGAAAGATTCCTGAAACATATATACAGTATACTGAAACATAAAGATATACACTGACCTATACAACATAAGATATATACTGACCTATACCAAAACACATGGGACATACAGATATACTGAAATACTAGAAAATCTTAAAATGTATACTGAAATATCATAATTATACTGAAATATACTAAAGCACCTGAAACATAACGATACAGTATACTGAAACATAAAGATATACTGAAACCCTAAATCTTCCTGAAATATATACAGATATACTGAAACATAGACGTATACTGAAACAGCAATACACCGAAACATCATCAGACACACTGAAACATGATAACAATTGGTGAAACATTGAAGTGGTGGTGGTGGTGGTGGTGGTGGTGGTTGTGGTGATGGTAGTGGTGGTGGTGGGTGGTGGTGGTGGTGGTGGTGGTGGCTGTGGTGGTGGTGGTGGGTGGTGGTGGTGGTGGTGGTGGCTGTGGTGGTGGTGGTGGTGGTGGTGGTGGTGGCTATGGTGGTGGCTGTGGTGGTGGTGGTGGTGGTAGTGGTGGTGGTGGTGGTGGTGGTGGTGGTGGTGGTGGCTGTGGTGGTGGTGGTGGTGGTGAGTGTGGTGGTGGTGGTGGTGGTGGTGGTGGTGGTGGTGGTGGTGGTGGCTGTGGTGGTGGTGGTGGTGGTGATTGTGGTGGTGGTGGTGGTGGTGGTGGTGGTGGTGGTGATTGTGGTGGTGGTGGTGGTAGGCCGTGGTGGCGGTGGTGGTGGTGGTGGTGGTGGTGGTGGCGATTGTGGTGGTGGTGGTGGTGGTGGCTGTGGTGGCGGTGGTGGCTGTGGTGGTGGTGGTGGTGGTGAGGTGGTGGTGGTGGTGGTGGTGGCTGTGGTGGTGGTGGTGGTGATTGTGGTGGTGGTGGTGGTGGTGGCTGTGGTGGCGGTGGTGGTGGTGGTGGTGGTAGTGGTTGTGGTGGTGGTGGTTGTGGTGGTGGTGGTGGTGTGGTGGTGGTGGTGGTGGTGGTGGTGGCGTGGGTGGTGGTGGTGGTGGTGGTGGTAGTTAAGCGTGAATCATGAGCTACAGTACAGGATTATAACCGACTCAATTTTTTTCAGTGTTTTAACTATTCATAAAATGGATACCAAAAAAAATAATAATAAAAAGGTTTAGTTTAACTGTCCATTTTTAGCGTAAAACCTGTGTAAAGGGGAAAAAATTACGAACAAAATTTCCCTGCATTGTGGGGAGAGGGGGGGGAGGAGTGGTTCAGGTGTGACGTCACGAGAGGTAATTGTGAACAGAACAAGCCAGAGTTAATATGTTTGGCTGAGGGGAAATAAATTGACTTGGTGATGGGAATAATAGTAATTAGCGTTACTTTATATTATAGGAGTAATTGGATTAATTTTTTTTTTTAATCTTTGTTTGTTTTTTGTTATATGTACCAAAAAAACTTCTCGGACGCTATAAGCACTGTGTAATCTGAAAAATGAACGAAGAATCTGAAACCATTCCCAGATGCCAAGCCCCATTCTGTTCATTCTCACTTCCATCGTGCCCAGGTGTTGCAGAAGTTTGGGTTGAGTGTACCTGAAGTTTTGTATATACTGTACAATCAGTTTCGAAGAGAGAGAGAGAGAGAGAGAGAGAGAGACTACAGCATGCAGATGTGAGTGAAATTAGTCCAATAAATACGAAGATCAATAGGTAATCAGTATTCATGCAGCGGGAGAACCATCGTACATAAAATGTGTATTCAGCGCCTCATTTGCATAGAGCACAAAGGTTTGTTTGAGCGGCGTCCTGAAGCCGAAAAGCCGAATATTGAAACTCAGCGGCTAAGCCTGGTTGTACGTGAATATACTGAATAAAAAAAAAAAGGAGGAATGGTGGATGATTTTGTATACGTTGTAGAAGCTGTATGTTGTATGGCGTCTGTGTTGAAATGATACGAAAAATACGAAAAGTTTATTAGGTTTTGGATATTTTTGTTGACGTTGGAATGTTTATTGAATATCTTATAGGTAAAAATAAAAAGTTTGACAGAGTAGATATATATAAAAAAAAATAATATATGTAATGACTGGTGTTTTTATTTTAGCAGCTATGTAAAGTAATATATTTTGCTCTAATTAGATATTTACGAAAAATAATTAAGAGTTTGATGAGTATTGATTTTAATTATGTCCCTTTGTGTTAGTGTGGAGTCTGTCTCTCCCAGCTGACCTATGACACTCACATAAAGGACTTGTTACTGTCTGGTCTTCAACATGGGTAATTTGGGTCATTAATTAGTATAATATGTAATAAATGTCAAAGAAATAATAATACAGGGTGTCCATAAATGATTACCCTAAAAATAGTATGCTCTCATGTTTTAATCAGGGTAATCATTTATGGACACCCTGTAATATCTGCTTTAGGTAGAATTTTATGACTTGTTATGGATCTACCGGTAATTGAAAAACCTTACCCCTTTTAAACATGAGTTATTAGTATATATAAGTGATGCATACAGACGATATTGCATTATAAAGATTCTTCCTAAAGGATATAAATTGACAACAACATTAGTAGCATAATATAAAAGTACAACCAATTTTATAAAGGTAACATAAAGAAATATTCCTCCACCTGAGCCATTGGAGTCTGGCTCATTTATGAATTCATGTAAGGAAACCTACTTTTACCTCACCTAACCTAACCTCACAGGGCAGGTATACGAACGATGATAAAATAGTGAAACCGATTCATGTCAGACGATCCTATTGAACTATCACTTCCTTAACGTGATGCATAACATAACACAACATCACATAACATAATATAGCATAACATAGCACCTGTGAAGGAAACAAAAGCCTCTGACAGTAATGAGAAGTTGGCCCACACACCTCCCACCTAAACCAGCTCCAATTAGTACAAGTCTATGGTAGCGGCAGCAGCAATCTCATCACATCAACCTCCCTCAAAATAACTACCAACAAGGCACGTGGATAATACTCACATACTAAGTTACACACACACACACACACACACACACACACACACACACACACACACTGATCAGTAATGGGGAGGAGGGTGATAAGGGGTTGAGCCATGAGGATGTTCTCTTAAAGTCTTGCAGGTAAAGAAGAAGGAATATCCCATCACGCAGTTCTAAAGGTTATTGGTGAGTCAACTTCATCTTAAGGTACAGGGGCTCAGTAGTTCAGGCTTTGTTGACTCTCGCTGTTAACATTGTTGAGTTCATTCATGTTACGGTTTTAAACACGGGTGAATCGTAAACTGTGGAGCCTGGTGGGAAAAATAGCAAGATGGCTGACTTGTATATGGTGTTGGCTGCTTTAGGAAACGTGTGTGTAAGATATGTTTTAAAGGGGTGGTCAGGGGGAGGGGTTTGCAGAGGGACGGGGTGCAGGAGGAGAGGAAGAGAAGAAGAGTAATAAGAGAGAGAGGAGGACAGAAAGGAAGACGAGGAGGTATGTGGTGAAGGAGAGGGGGAAATACATGAGGGGGAAGGGAGGATGGGAAGGGAAGACGAGGGAGAGGTGGTGAAGGAAGAGTGAGAAGGGAAGGAGGATACTGGAGGGAGAGGAAAGAGGATAGGAAGGAGACGAGGGGAGAGTGTGGTGAAGGAAGAGTGAGAAGGGAAGGAGGATACTGGAGGGAGAGGAAAGAGGATAGGAAGGAAGACGAGGGAGAGTATGATGAAGGAAGAGTGGGGAGATGGAGAGGAAGGAGGGATACAGGAGAGAAGTGGGAGGGAAGGAGGGGCGTGCAGGGAGGAAGGGTGGGGGGAGAGGGTGCAGGAAGCGAACGTATTATAATTGAAAATGCAAATTCTCGTCATAAAGGATATTGTCTCTGGGAATCTCACTTACACACTTCTCAGGTCTGCCCTCCTCTTCCTCTTCCCCCTTCCCCTCCCACTCCCCTCTCCCTCTCGCTCCCCACCCCCCTCTCCCTCTCCCCTCCTCCCTCTCCTCCCTCTCCCTTCCCCTCCTCCCCTCCCCCCTGTGTGTTGTTATCCCCTTGATATTATATACATGAACTAATAAGTGGATAAATCAGTACACATGTGGACAATTACAGTACTCGTATAGATCGATAGATAGATAGATAGATAGATAGATAGATAGATAGATAGATAGGAAGTAAGTTTGATAGATGGATAGAGAAATAAATTAATAAAAATAATATGTTGATGAATACATATATATACTGTATATAAAGAAATAATTTGAACAATAAAATAAATAAAACCTGAGTTAAGATAATTCCCTTCCCTCTCACTAATATACAGTACTGCACAAAAGATAAAGATACCCACAACGTTAACCATTTCCTTCTGTGAGTGAAATTCAAAGTAAAACAAGCAACAGGTTTCGAACACTAATGTTTGGGTAATGTAGGAGTTCCATATTTGACCTTTGACCTCAGATTAAACCCTCCCTTACTCCCCTCCTCCATCCCCATTCCTTACACCCCTCTCCCCATTCCTTACACCCCTCTCCCCATCCCTTATACCCCTCCCAATTCTTGCCTTATCTCTTCCCTTATACCCCTTCCATGCCCATAACGCCCCTCTCCCACCCTATAACGCCCCTCCCTATCCCTCATTCCTCCTTTCCATCCTTCACAACCCCTCCTCATCCTTCACGCCCCCCTCCCACCCCTCCGCTCCTCTTCCCTTTCGCCTCTGCCCCACCTCCCTTTCTCAGTCCTAGCTATGATGATGAACAAAATCGGGAGAAAAGTTAAAAATATAGAAAGAGGAGAAAAAAGAGAATAAGATAAAGGAATAAATATGTGTGTGTGTGTGGCTGTCGTGTGTGTGTGTGTGTGTGTGTGTGTGTGTGTGTGTGTGTGTAATGACGCCATGTGTGTGCAGGCTGGTAGTTTCCCTGTTCTGCAGCTGTTGAGTCCCATACTCTTCGTTTGTTGCTATCCGGCAACTTCCATGGGTTACAAGGATGTTGTTTGTGTGTATTATATAATTTAATCGGGGGCAGTGTGGGGCTTTCTCCTCAATATAATTTATGTGCCTGCTTGAGTGGAGGTGTATTAATACTCTTTATCCACGATACTAATTGCTTGCATGCTGCTTTCTCTCTCTCTCTCTCTCTCTCTCTCTCTCCTCTCTCTCTCTCTCTCTGAAACCATTTATTCTCCTTTATTATCTTATCACATTCCATATTACATTTTTAATTTAGAGTTGAGTTGGGATTCAGGTTAGGTTAGACTAAGTTACTATGCTTGGATTTTTTTCTTTTAATTGTTTTGGAAGAGGAGACTCGTGTGTGGAGGTAGGCGTGAGAGGCACACACACACACACACACACACACACACACACACACACACACACACACACACACACACACACAAAAAAAACCCATAAAATAGATACCAAAACTCCTTCAAAACAAACAACCGATTCACCCCCTCTCTCTCTCTCACACTCATTGTTGTCGTGGCTAATATGTAGAAAAATTCTTAATGAAAAGACCCCGAGCAAAAGCCGGAGTAACAAAAACACGTGTTGAAGTCTCTTTGTTTACTTTAGAACACGTGGTGGTGACGCGCCTGGGCCTCGTCATTCACTTCTGCAGCAGCGGCACAAGTAGGGATACCAGGGACAAGGAAGGCAACGGTAGGAGAAGTAGGAACGAAGAGAGAAACAAAATAACTAGGAATAGAGAGCAACAGCAGGAGAAGTAGGAACAGAGACGAGAGCATCAGCAGCAGAAGCAGGAAAGAGAAAAGCAGAGACACAAGCAACATAAGCAGGAATGAACATCACAACAACAGAGCAGGAGCCAAATGTAAAGCAGCAGCTGCAAGATGATAAGGAGAAGCAGAATATGCAGCAGTGTCTAGCAGAAGGAGACACTGGCACCAGCAACACGAGAAAGTCCTCTCTCTCTCTCTCTCTCTCTCTCTCTCTCTCTCTCTCTCTCTCTCTCCCCTGATCAACATCGCTTACTGCAACACCTCACCCCTGAATGATTCTGAATGACCTTGTAAGGACTCCTTAACCGGAACTTAAACAGGATGAAGGTATGTATCCCCCAAAAGGACCTCGCCTCAGGGATTGGGTATAACCGAAAGCTGTCCACAAGGCCCGGGTATATATCCCAAGAAGCTCCTGATTGGATAAGGCAGTATCCAATCACAGCTAAGCTCTTAAGCCTGTAAGACGACGGCGGCGCACGAATGGCATTGCCTGAGAGAGGGCGTCTTGGAACTCTGTTTGTCTGGGCATAAGAGAGGATTTGAGAGTTAATGTGATGTTTTAAAGATGAGATGATTTACAAGTTTATTTACGGTTTTCTTAAAAGTAACAGGTATTAATTAACGAGAGGGGCAACAGTTGTAAATAGAGACGAGAATATCTTATACAGTTGTGACATAGAGGCTGTTTCTGTTGAGGAATGCTATACAAGTTGGATCAAAGGGATTGGATCGTCTCTGAGGTGTACTGTATATACGATTTGCGTCTCGCATTGTTGGTTGTCTTAACGTCACCACCTTATTAAATCTTATGTTGTTTGGTAGTTGGTGGAAACTTGTAGGTGAGGATACTGTTTGGTTCTTCATTTATTATTATTATTATTATTATTATTATTATTATTATTATTATTATTGTTATTTTTTATTATTATTATTATTATTATTTTATTATTATTATTATTATTATTATTATTATTATTATTTATTATTATTATTATTATTATTATTATTATTATTTATTATTTTTTTTTACTATTATTATTATTGTTTTTGTCGTTCATTCTCCTCACTTCCTATGTTTTGTCATTATATATCCAACACACACACACACACACACACACACACATTTTATTCCCTAACTAACTTAATGCAAAGGTAACTACCCTAGATGAGTTAGTTAAGCCGCAGATCTACTACTACTATTACTTTTTCATACTACTACTACTGCTACTACTACTTTATGCTACTACTACTACTAATACAAATAACACTGGCAATAATTACATGTCTTCCCCCATTATTTCCACCTGTTTGACCTTTGACCTCATAAAATCATTAAGCAGGTCAGAATGAAGAAAAAGGAGGTGAGGAGTTTGGGTGTATTGAACCCTGACACACGAGTCTGACAAGTTTCAGATTAATTGGACCAGAACTGTGGGAGTGTCGATTAATTGTTAATTGTTTGTGAGAAGAAGAAGAAGAAGAAGAAGAAGAAGAAGAAGAAGCAGAAGAAGAAGAAGAAGAAGAAGAAAGGCAAGAGAAAACAATTTGTCTATCTCCTTCTGAGGTAAATTTAATGATAATAGTAATGTTTATTGTCATGGTCCAGGTGATGCAAGTACACTCTTATATATTTCACATATTTATCTTTTTTTTTTCCTGTTTAATATACTCCGTCCCTTCTCTTCCTCTTACCTACCCACCTCACCGCCTTAACCCTCCCCTCACCCCTTTATCCTCCCCATGCCCATGTCCCTATCCCCGCTTCCTCTCCCTCTATCCTTCCTTCCCTACTAAATCCTCTTCCCTCCATCTCCCCAACCATTCCTCTCCTCCCCCCCTCCCATCTCCCTACTGCCCCCCCTCCCATCTCCCCTGCCCTCCTCCTCCCTCTCCCCCCTCCCATCTCCCCTGCCCTCCTCCTCCCCCATCTCCCCTGCCCTCCTCCTCCTCCCCCCTCCCATCTCCCCTGCCCCCCCCCCTCCATCTCCTGCCCCCCCTCCCATCTCCTGCCCCCCCACACATTCGACATAACAACTCGTCACTCACATCTCCAGGAGGCGAAAAATAAAGGGAAAAAAGAACAAAAAAGAGTAAAAACTCATTAATCAACTAAAGCTGAGGTGGTGCCGCTGTTCCCACCACCATGCTTGCGGTTGTAGAGGTGGTGCCGCTGTTCCCACCACCATGCTTGCGGTTGTAGAGGTGGTGCCGCTGTTCCCACCACCATGCTTGTGGTTGTAGAGGTGGTGCCACTGTTCCGACCACCATGCTTGTGGTTGTAGAGGTGGTGTCACTGTTCCCACCACCATGCTTGTGGTTGTAGAGGTGGTGTCACTGTTCCCACCACCATGCTTGTGGTTGTAGAGGTGGTGTCACTGTTCCCACCACCATGCTTGTGTTTGTAGAGGTGGTGTCACTGTTCCCACCACCATGCTGTGGGTTGTAGAGGTGGTGCCACTGTTCCCACCACCATGCTTGCTGTTGTAGAGGTGGTGTCACTGTTCCCACCACCATGCTTGTGGTTGTAGAGGTGGTGTCACTGTTCCCACCACCATGCTTGTGGTTGAAGAGGTGGTGTCACTGTTCCCACCACCATGCTTGGTGGTTGTAGAGGTGGTGCCACTGTTCCCACCACCATGCTTGGTGGTTGTAGAGGTGGTGCCGCTGTTCCCACCACCATGCCTGTGGGCTGTAGAGGTGGTGTCACTGTTCCACCACCATGCTTGTGGTTGTAGAGGTGGTGTCACTGTTCCCACCACCATGCTTGTGGTTGGAGAGGTGGCTGCCACCCCACCACCATGCTTGTGGGTTGTAGAGTTGGTGTCACTGTTCCCACCACCATGCTGTCAGAGGTGGTGTCACTGTTCCCACCACCATGCTTAGGTTGTAGAGGTGGTGTCACTGTTCCACCACCATGCTTGTGGTTGTAGAGGTGGTGTCACTGTTCCCACCACCATGCTTGTGGTTGTAGAGGTGGTGCCGTTGTTCTTACCACTATTCTCTTGTTCTTATACTTCCTTTGTTCTTGTTCTTGGAGGTTCTTCCTGGCGAGCTGCAAACAAATTTTAAATTAAGTGTTGTCGACGTAAATACATTATATGTTGCAACGTGAAGCACATTTAAACTATATTTTCACCAAAGAAACCTGATCCTTCGTAACCAAAAATATTATATAAATGTTTTAAAGCTTTTGTTTACGTTTGCTTTACACTATCAGGTTATCAACACACACACACACACACACACACACACACACACACACACACACAGACAACAGACATTTATTTCTATTTGATGTTTTGTGTGTAATATTGTGAGATAAAACAGACATGTTGATTAACTTACAGGTGAGGAGTGCAGACTGTACCTGAGAGGAGACAGGGGAAAAACCAAATTACTGAAAATAAGACAATATTTTCCTTCTCTTATCTGCGAGTACCTGGTCCTTCCTTCACTCACGAGTACCTGGTCCTTCCTTCACTCGTACCTGGTCCTTCTGTTGGTTTTTTCACTCGAGTCCTGGTCTTCCTTCACTCACACAGTACCTGGTCCTTCCTTCACTCACGAGTACCTGGTCCTTCCTTCACTCACGAGTACCTGGTCCTTCCTTCACTCACGAGTACCTGGTCCTCCTTCCTCCACGTGCCTGGTCCTTCCTTCCTCACTAGTACTGTCCTTCTTCCACTCACGAGTACCCTGTCCTTCCTTCCTCACGAGTACCTGGTCCTTCCTTCACTCACGAGTACCTGGTCCTTCCTTCACTCACAGTACCTGGTCCTTCCTTCCTCACGAGTACCTGGTCCTTCCTTCACTCACGAGTACCTGGTCCTTCCTTCACTCAGTACTTTTCCTTCACTCAGTACCTGGTCCTTCCTTCACTCACAGTACCTGGTCCTTCCTTCACTCTCACGAGTACCTGGTCCTTCCTTCACTCCACTAGTACCTGGTCCTTCCTTCACTCACAGTACCTGGTCTTCCTTTCCCCACGAGTACCTGGTCCTTCCTTCACTAAGTCACTAGTACCTGGTCCTTCCTTCCTCACAGTACCTGGTCCTTCCTTCACTCACGAGTACCTGGTCCTTCACTCACAGTACCTGGTCCTTCCTTCACTCACGAGTACCTGGTCCTTCCTTCTCACAGTACCTGGTCCTTCCTTCACTCACAGTACCTGGTCCTTCCTTCACTCACGAGTACCTGGTCCTTCCTTCACTCACTAGTACCTGGTCCTTCCTTCACTCACGGTACCTGGTCCTTCCTTCACTCACAGTACCTGGTCTTTCCTTCACTCACGGTCTGGTCCTTCCTTCACTCAGAGTACCTGGTCCTTCCTTCACTCACTAGTACCTGGTCCTTCCTTCACTCACAGTACCTGGTCCTTCCTTCACTCACTAGTGTTTGTTGGTCCTTCCTTCACTCACAGTACCTGGTCCTTCCTTCACTCACGGTACCTGGTCCTTCCTTCACTCACTAGTACCTGGTCCTTCCTTCACTCACAGTACCTGGTCCTTCCTTCACTCACGAGTGCCTGGTCCTTCCTTCACTCAAGTACCTGGTCCTTCCTTCACTCACAGTACCTGGTCCTTCCTTCACTACGAGTACTGGTCTTCCTTCACTACAGTTGGTTTTTGTTGGTTTTGTTTTTTGGGTTTTTACCTGGTCCTTCCTTCCCACGAGTACCTGGTCCTTCCTTCACTCACTAGTACCTGGGTCCTTCCTTCACTTACGGTACCTGGTCCTTCCTTCTCACGAGTACCTGGTCCTTCCTTCCTCACGAGTACCTGGTCCTTCCTTCACTCACGAGTCTTTTTGTTTTTGGTGGTTTTTGGTTTGGTTTTTGGTTTGTTGGTTTACCACAGTACCTGGTCCTTCCTTCCTCACGAGTACCTGGTCCTTCCTTCACTCACTAGTACCTGGTCCTTCCTTCACTCACAGTACCTGGTTTTTTTGTTGTTGTTGGTTTTTGTGGTCCTTCCTTCACTCACGAGTACCTGGTCTTTCCTTCACTCACGAGTACCTGGTCCTTCCTTCACTTCCGAGTACCTGGTCCTTCCTTCACTCAGGTACCTGGTCCTTCCTTCACTCACGGTACCTGGTCCTTCCTTCACTCACGAGTACCTGGTCCTTCCTTCACTCACGAGTTCTGGTCCTTCCTTCCTCCTAGTACCTGGTCTTCTTCACTCACGAGTACCTGGTCCTTCCTTCCTCCACTAGTACCTGGTCCTTCCTTCACTCACAGTACCTGGTTCCTTCCTTCACTCACTAGTACCTGGTCCTTCCTTCACTCAGAGTACCTGGTCCTTCCTTCACGAGTACCTGGTCCTTCCTTCACTCACGAGTACCTGGTCCTTCCTTCACTCAATAGTACCTGGTCCTTCCTTCACTAGTACCTGGTCCTTCCTTCACACAGTACCTGGTCCTTCTTCCTTTGTGTTTTTGTGTTTCAGTACCTGGTCCTTCCTTCCTACAGTACCTGGTCCTTCCTTCACTCACGAGTACCTGGTCCTTCCTTCACTCACTAGTACCTGGTCCTTCCTTCACTCACGAGTACCTGGTCCTTCCTTCACTCACAGTGGTCCTTCCTTCCTCCTGAGTACCTGGTCCTTCCTTCACTCACGAGTCTGGCCTTCCTTCGACCTACGAGTACCTGGTCCTTCCTTCTTCACGAGTCTGGTCCTTCCTTCACTCACTAGTAGTACTTGGAGTCTCCTTCACTTATTCAATTGGTTCTTCCCTTTCCTTCACTGCCACTAGTATCTTTGACTCACAACGAGTACCTGGTTCTTCCTTCTTACTTACAAGCACCTGGTCTTCCTTCACTACTGGTACTAGGTCCTTTCATTCACTACTTTAAGGAGCAGGTCCTTCTTCAATGAAGTAAATTTAACTGCTAATGTCGCCCATCAGCGTTAAAAAGGGAGAGAAGGACTTGCTGATTCGTTCTATTTGCCTCATGTAGAACCAGGGAAGGAAGTCATGAAGGTGAGAAGGAGTGGAAGAAGGAGGAAGGTGAAAAGGAGGGAAGTAGGTCGTGGAGATGAGAAGGAGGGAAGTAGGTCATGGAGATGAGAAGGAGGGAAGTAGGTCGTGGAGGTGAGAAGGAGAAGTAGGTCGTGAGGAGAAGGAGGAAGAGTCGTGGAGGTGAGAAGGAGGAAGTAGGTCGTGGAGGTGAGAAGGAGGAGAATGGAGGTGAGAAGGAGGAAGTAGGTCGGAGGTGAGAAGGAGGAAGAGGGAGGTAGATGGAGGAGTAGGTGAGGTGAGAAGGAGGAAGTAGGTCGGAGGTGAGAAGGAGGGCAGGGTCGTGGAGGTGAGAAGGAGGGAAGTAGGTCGTGAGGAGGAGAAGGAGAGAAGTGAGTTGGGAGGTGAGAAGGAGGGAGTAGGTCGGGAGGGGAGAAGGAGGGAAGTAGGTCGTGGAGGTGAGAAGGAGGAAGTAGGTCGGGGTGAGAAGGAGGGACGTAGGTCGTGAGATGAGAAGGAGGAAGTAGGTCGTGGGAGGTGAGAAGTGAGGGAAGTAGGTCGGAAAGAGAAGGAGGGAGAGGTCGTGGAGGGAGAAGGAGGAATGGAGGTGAGAAGGAGGGAAGTAGGTCGTGGAGGTGAGAAGGAGGGAAGTAGGTCGGGAGATGGAGAAGGAGGAGGTAGGTCGTGAGGTGAGAAGGAGGGAAGTAGGTCGTGAGGTGGAGAAGGAGGGAAGTAGGTCGTGAGATGAGAAGGAGGAAGTAGGCCGTGGAGGTGAGAAGGAGGGGAGGGGAGGTGAGAAGGAGGGAAGTAGGTCGGAGGTGAGAAGGAGGGAAGTAGGGTCGAGGAGAAGGAGGAAGTAGGTCGTGGAGGTGAGAAGGAGGAAGTAGGTCGTGGAGGTGAGAGGGAAGTAGGTCGTGGAGGTGAGAAGGAGGGAAGTAGGTCGTGGAGGTGAGAAGGAGGAAGTAGGTCGTGAGATGAGAAGGAGGGAAGGGTCGTGGGAGGTGAGAAGGAGGAAGGAGGTCGTGAGATGAGAAAGAGGGAAGTAGGTCGCAGGAGAAGGAGGGAAGTAGGTCGTGGAGGTGAGAAGGAGGGAAGTAGGTCGTGGAGGTGAGAAGGAGGAAGTAGGTCGTGGAGGTGGAGAAGGAGGAAGTGGTCGTGGAGGTGAGAAGGAGGGAAGTGAGGTCGTGGAGGTGAGAAGGAGGAAGTAGGTCGTGAGATGAGAAGGAGGGAAGTAGGTCGTGGAGGTGAGAAGGAGGAAGTAGGTCGTGAGATGAGAAGGAGGAAGTAGGCTGGAGATGAGAAGGAGGGAAGAGTCGGGAGGTGAGAAGGACGGAAGTAGGTCGTGAGATGAGAAGGAGGGAAGTAGGTCGTGGAGATGAGAAGGAGGGAAGTAGGTTGTGGAGAACACACAGTTTCAATACATTTAGGATTTTAACACATTTTTCTTCTGTGTGTGTGTGTGTGTGTGTGTGTGTGTGTGTGTGTGTGTGTGTGTGTGTGTGTGTGTGTGTGTGTGTTGTGACCCTATAAGGACTGTTAAGGTATAATGAAAGGTAAAACAAAGTTGATGAGTAGTTTGTGAGACCAAGAGGACGGACGGCTGTGTGGCAAATTATACCCCAAGGTTTCGCCTAACCTAACCTAACCTAACTTAACCTAACCTAACCTAACCTAACCTAACCTAACCTAACCTAACCTGTAATGCTTATTTAAATAATAATACCCAAAAGCAATTTATAGATAACAAGTACTATATAATTACACCAACAATGAGTTATAGATTGTATAATTAATATAGTTTATAAATATATCGTACCTAAAAACAAATGTTAATGATATACCAAAAATGTATAATTTACATTTTAATTATATTAATTTTGTTGTATATAATTAATATATCACTTGTATCGATATAATTATAAACTATATTAATCCATTTATTACGTAACTATAACTACAGGTGTTGGTGAAGGTGAGGTGAGGGGGGAGAAGGGGGACGGGGGATACACCACGGATACTTGTGGATTGAACGGATATTGAGGCTTAAGATAATAAGTTGTGTCACCAAGAACAGAGATACAATAGGTAGGTGGTGAGGCTGTATAGACGACACAAAAAAAAAAAAAAAAATACGTAAACAAACATATTACCTCCTCCTCCCCACAGATGTTAACAATTGACTAATGTTCTATATGTCTCTCCTATATGTTTTCACCCATACACATATATATATTGGTATATATTTACCTGTGTTCATATATTATATTTTCAATCCCAAACACACGGTCCATTTTGTTGCTGTATAAAATACATTTCACATGGGGGTAAATCACAAACTGTACCGTAATAATTCAATGGTGTTCGTATTTATCACTGTAATTCATTTGTGTTCAAAATAGAGAACGTATAGTGTTATGTGAACCTAACCTAACCAAACCTAACCAAACTTAACCTAACCAAACCAAACTTAACCTAACCAAACCAAACTTAACCTAACCTAACCAATCCACAACAGTGACTCTCTGTTATGTTATTGGTTTACCTTCTGAAATAAAAATGTCATCTGGACCTCTTTCTCTCTTCACCCTCCCCCTCCTCACCCAAACTTGTCCCTCCTTCATTTCATCTCCTCTCACCAAACCTCTTCCCTCTCATCTTACTCCCACCTGCCTTAACTCTCCTCTCAAACCTCACCTCTTCCATCCTTCACCTCCCCCCTCTCACTTTCTTGCACCTACACCTCTCCCACTAACCTCTCCTCCTCACCACTCACTACACTCTCCACCTTCCCCCTTCAGAAAAAACCACTCAGACATCAATAGAATTCACGGTGCCATTCATTCACTCCTTCCATTCATTTTACATTAATATCGCCTTCCAAATCCTTCACTCAATAAAGCCCTCAAGATTTTTATGAATAACAATATTTCAAAGTACTCACAATACTCACAAATACTCACAATACTCACAATACATTTCGAATCTTACTTCAATCCGCTCGCTAATGCACTGTCTATTGTTTCCACTCAAAATTACTTACCAGGGCTATTGTGTCACTTTTCTTGGGTAAGTCTGAATAAAAAAAAAGAGCTATTATATACCTGAGTGTGTCGAGATCTTACTTAATATAGGTAAACGCCGACGTTGGCAACTAACTCTTCTCGTGGATACTGTATTTATCGAGAGCTCGTGTTGGGTAGAGTGGAAAGAATGGTGGAGTGTGTGTGTGTGTGTGTGTGTGTGTGTGTGTGTGTGTGTGTGTGTGTGTGTGTGTGTGTGTTGTGTGTGTGTGTGTGTGTGTGTGTGTGGTGTGTGTGTGTGTGTGTGTGTGTGTGTGTGTGTGTGTGTGTGTGTGTGTGTGTGTGTGTGTGTGTGTGTGTGTGTGTGTGTGTGTGTGTGTGTGTGTGTGTGTGTGTGTGTGTGTGTGTGTGTGTGTGTAAATGCACTGTAATTACTGTTTCTCCAATACTCTCTTGTTATTTAAGCCGATTTATCCCACATAATAAGTAGTTACTGTATGATTACATATTTACCTGTAGGCATATTGATATATTTATAGGCCTATAATTCACCTTACTTATGTGAATATATGTAAGTTAATGCTTCCCTAGGCCTATAATACACCTTCCTCTTGTGAATATATGTAAGTTAATGCTTCCCTAGGCCTATAATACACTTTCTTGTGAATATTATTATGTAAATAAGTACACCTAAGATAATAGGCTGGTTCTCTTACTCTCTATATACCTTCAGGGAATCATTTACCGCTGTTGTTATCCCCGGCAGATGTAAGTGGATGGGTGGTGAGTGTATAGTCATCACAATAGCCTTCTTTCTGTCTGTCTGTCTATCCGTATGTCCGCCCGTCTATCCGTCTGTTTATTCGTGTGCTCGTTCGTTTCAGTTGTTCGTCCGTCTGTCAGTATGTACGTCCGTCTCATCCGTTTATAATAATAATAATAATAATAATAATAATAATTAACGGTTTATTGAAAGAGCTTGGCAGCCAGAAGGCTGAAAATATACAGTTACATATTTGGGGAATGGGTTTCGAATTATAAATAATATACAAGTAACATAAGTGATACAAATAAGACATATAATAACTAGATGGGGAAAAGCTCAAACTACAGGGCATTTCAACATAGTGACAGTGCAAGAAGTAGTATTTACTGGGAGTGAATACACTGGTCTATTACTAGTTATTGATAATTTTACAATGGTTAGGATGAGCTGTTCTTATAGCGACTGTCTGTGCACGTATGGGCTGGATGCGGTTGTGGTGTCGAACAGCAATTTCGGCTAGGGATCTCAGGTGGTAGTAGGAGCCGGTGTCGAGGTGGTGTAGAAAAAATTTACCAAATTTGCAGATGAGATCGTGGTGATGGTCAGTGAGAGTCGAAAAGGGTCAGTGTGTTGAGCGCTTGATATGTGGGGTAGGAAGGGGAGAGAATAATCTTGCATGCCCTTGCACTTTTTCTAGGTGTTTACGTTGTGTGGCATTTAGGAGGAAGACCAGGTGGGGAGGCATAGGTGAGCTTGGGAAGTGAATGTTGTGTAAACACTGAGGAGCTCGTGTGCAGGAACCTGAGGGACTTGAGTCGGCGGAGGAGGTGGAGACGAAACGGAGGATTGACAACTTCACTGACGTGTGTGGTTTCCAATTTAGTTTGTTGTCTATGGTGACGCCGAGGAGCTTCGTGGAACTACAACCTGGAGTGTGTTCGACCCAAAGTAATGGAAGGAGGTGGGACAACGTCGGAGGAGAGGTTGATGTGCATAACCATGGTCTTGGTATGGTTGATGGTGACATGGTTGTTGGTGGCCCAGTTTTGAAAACTGTTCAATAAATCCTGAAGGGCGGAATAGTTGGGAGCAGAATTATTGACGCTGATCCCAATGGTGGAGTCGTCGACATATTTCGTATGTCTGTCTGTCCGTCCGTCCGTCCGTCTGTTTGTCAGTGTGTCCGTCTGTCTGTCAGTATGTCCGTCCGTCTATCAGTATGTCCGCCCGTCTATCAGTATGTCCGCCCTTCTATCAGTATGTCCGTCCGTCTGTCAGATGCGTCCGCTCGTCTATCAGTATGTCTGCCCGTCTATCAGTATGTCCGCCCGTCTGTCAGTATTTCCGTCCGTCTATCAGAATGTCCGTCCGTCTGTCAGTATGTCCGCTCGTCTATCAGTATGTCCGCCCGTCTATCAGTATGTCCGCCCGTCTATCAGTATGTCCGCTGTCTGTCAGTATGCCCTTCCTCTGTGGATAAAGGGTTTCTGCATAATAACTGGTGTTCTATTGCGGCCATTGAAGTCAAACTTGATACATCGGTTCTGTAAACAAAACTGATGATGCCTATTGATTGGTTTTGGTGGTGAGGGGAGGAGGGAGGGAGGGGGTGGGAGGGAGGGGGTGGGAGGGGTGAGGGAGGGGTGGGAGGGGTGAGGGAGGGGTGTGGGAGGGGAGGGGAGGGGGAGGGTGAGGGAGGGGGGGTGGGAGGGTGAGGAGGGGGGTGGGGAGGTGAGGGAGGGTGAGGGAGGGGGTGTGGGAGGTGAGGAAGGGTATGGAGATGAGGATTATTGAGAGGGGAGGTGTGGAGAGGGAGGGGAACTATGAGAGATGGATGAAGGGGAAAGAAGGCGAAGGAGGGAATAAGCAGGGGGAGGGGGTTGGAAGGAAGAAGGATGGTGAAAGAGAGAGAGAGGAGGAGAAAGAAGGGGAGCTGGGATGAGCCATATCCTCTCTCTGGCTCTCACAGTTATCATTGTTGGGAGGAGGAGGTGGAAGAGGGAAACCCCTGACTGCCTTATGTTTTTTTTCTCCCTTCCTCCCTCTCCCCTGCCTCTTCCCCCTTCGTCCTCTCTCCTCGCCTCTCTCCCTGTCTCTACTTCTTCCCTCCTCCCTCCCTCACTACTCTCTCCTCCTCTCCTCCTCCTCCTCTTCGTCTCTACACCCCATCACACTGTCTCTTAACTCCTCCTCTTCAATCCCTTTACCTGTACCCCCCCTTACCCCATCTCCTGAACCCTCTCCCTTTCTGTTCATCCCCTACCCCTCTCCTTTATTGTCCATCCTACACCTCCCTTCCTACCTATCTACACTTCGAGGACCCAAGTATTAGGGGCATCACACAACAATAATGAGAAACTTGAGACTTGTAAATCTGCTTCCACGCGTCTCCCAGCCTCCGGGCGAAACGAGGGGGGAGGAGGGAGAGAAATTGAGGTGGGGGAGAAAGGAGGGGGAGGAAAAATAGACAGGTGTGGGAGGAGAAATTGAGGTTAGGAAGGGGAGGGAAAGAGGGAGGAAGGGAAAGGTAGGGAGTTAAGGCAGAAGGGTGAGGGAAGGGATGGGTGAGAGTCAAAGGGAGGGCAGAGAAGGGTAAGGGAGGTTACGAGGGGAGGGAGAAGAGTGAGGAGAAAGACCGTAAGGAGTGTTGGAGAGAAGGAGGGATTGGTGGGGGGTTGGAGTGAGTTTTGGAGGATGGAAGGATGAAATGATAGAGGGAAGAAAACAGGTTGAAGAGAAAAAGAATGATGGAGGGAATGAAGAAGAGAAGGAAGGAAGAAGGGAGTGTTGGAGAAAAGGAGGCATTGGAGTGGAGGTGAAAGGGAGGCAATGTTCTGCAAGGAAGAAGGGAAGAATTTTGTATGGAAGGAAGGAAGGAACAAAGGAAGGAAGGAAGGAAGGAAGTAAACAATATCTGAAGGAAGACTATCAGAAGCACCACCACCCTCCCGAAACACGACAGAGAATCCACGAAATTCACCTCAACTAATTCTTTTCGCCCTCTGTAATATGACACAACCCTCCCCCTTACCTCCCCTTACCTCTGTCGTTTACACCATTATGAAAACTGGATCAAACTGATTAAAGTTTTCATTAAGTCTTGTTTATTCGTCAGTCTCGCTTCTAATGGATTAAAATTGACGCTGCTTTGATCGCTGGCTGGACACGACTAAACCTCGTCATCTCATTAATGGGAGTGTAATTGGCAACCCGGAATTAATAACGCGGGAACATGAAAATGAAGAGATAGAAAGCTTGAATTGGATTTAAGCTTTGGAATTTTCCCCACTTTTTAGCCCATTGTTTGGGCGGGTGGATGAGTGGGGGGAATGACTGCTATGATAATGGTTTCTTTAGAGTATAGTTAACAGGTAATTTAGATAAATCGACTATGTGGTGAAATTGGTTCTTGCTTCTCGTTACTAAAATATATTAAGAGGAGAATGAAGAAAATTAAAATAGAAATCGATCCTTGAATTGTGAACTTTTCTTTTCCCAGGTAGATATCTATGTATTTATATACTATCCTGGCGTTAATCCAACAAGAAGACACCTGAAACACACCTGTACTAATATATATATATCTCGCCAGGTGTTGGTTTCTCTCAAGGAGGTGTACATCATTAGTAAAGACAGGTGTGTAGATTATACCATTAACACAGATGAATATAATTAGATGTAATAATTGACTTAATCTTTCCTTCAGAACAAATCACAGTCAATATAAATCATAGAGGTTGAACATTCATCATCATGACTACACACACACACAAACACACACACACACTAAAACAATCTCATCCGTAAACATGTTGCATAAGTGTGGGGAGGAGAGAAGAGCTGTACGTCAAACTCAAAAAGAAACTTGAAACTTTATTTACCGACACACAAGCGAAGTTATAGGGACCCCTCGTCGAATGAATACGGACCAAATGATTATAGTCGTAAAGCCTGACGATTATACCAAGAGTTGTTTTGAGAAATTATAGGTCACATTACGGTAGTTTTTGTAGCAGTTAATGACGTGTTTTTGGTTGATAATGGCTCTGAGGTTTGGTGCCTGTGTGAGGATAAGTTGGATTTAAATGATAGAGAGTATAAGGGAGTATAAGGGGTGTGTTAATAATTATAAGGGGTGTATTAGGGAGTATAAGGGTGTGTTAATAATTATAAGGTATTAGGGAGTATAAGTGTGTTAATAATTATAAGGTATTAGGGAGTATAAGGTGTATAAGAGAATATAAGGGGTGTATTAGGGAATATAAGGGTGTATTGAGAATATAAGGGGGTGTATTAGGGAGGTATAAGAGTCTATTGGGGAGATATAAGGGGTGTATTCGGAAGTATAAGGGGTGTATTATGGAGGTATAAGGGGTGGGGTCATTGGTGTACAGAGGGTGAACGAGAGATCAACAAGTCACATATGAAATTTGTGGAGCGAGGAAGAATTTGTTTCCCTGTCACGGAGATTAATGGTGTGGACGGGTGAGTCAGGGGATGGCAGGAGACACACACACACACACACACACACACACACACACACACACACACACACACACTCTCCAGCCTCTCACGTGACCGGAGAGCATTACCCTCCATCTCCCTTGCAAAATATCAGTAGTGTTGGAGGGAGAATGGTGGTGGTGTGGCACTGTCGGGGATGAGGAAGGCACTGGAGTCAGGTTGGCCCTCTACCCTACTCTTTCATCCACCCAATGGTTTCCTCTTCTTAAAGTGGTCCGAACTAACCTCCTCCCTCCTCCCTCCTCCCGGAACCAAGAGCAGAAACTGGATTTTTTTTTCTTTTTAATGGATCATAAAGTTGGGTAGGTTAGGTTTGGTTAGTTAGGGTTTGGTTAGGTTAGGTTAGGTTAGGTTGGGTTAGGTTAGGTTGGTAGGGGTTAGGTTAGTTTAGGTTAGGTTAGTTTAGGTTAGGATTGGTCTGGTTAGGTTATGTTCTATAAGGGGTATGTTGAGGTTAGATTGAATCTCCTGCCCTTCCCTCCTTTCCTCTCCATTTCCTTCCTTTCTCCTCTTTCCCCTAATTCTATCCTCACCTTTCCTCTCTCCTATCTCTTGCCCCTCCTTCCTTCCTCTCCCTGTTCTTCCTCCCTCCTCTTCCCCTCCCCTCCTGCCTTTCCTCCCCACTCAGCCCTCCTCCCTCTAGAGTATTACCGGGTCACATTAGCCTCACAACCCAGACGGTCAGGGGCAAGTGGTCATATCTCCTCCTGATGGTCCGCTTCTAGGAGGAGGAGGAGGAAGAGGAGGAAGAAAGGAAGTAGGAGGAGATCGAAATCAGAGCGTAGAAGGAAGAAGAGGAAGAAAGAGGAAGAAAGAGGAAGAAAGAGGAAGAAAGAGGAAGAGAAAAGGGTAGGGATAAGAAAAAGGGGATTGCAAGGGGAGGAGTAAGAGAAGGAAGAGGAGGAGGAGGAGGAAGAGAAGGTATGTGAGAATATGAGGAGAGAGAGAGAGAGAGGAAGAGTAGAAGAGAGAAATAGAGGCGAGGAAAGACGAGGGGTAACATTACTCGAATATATAAGAGGAATAAAATTAAGAAAGGTAAACAATAAGGAAGTGAGAGATAAATGAGAGATGAAAATAAAGGTGGAAGCATAGAGAACAGAGGAAGACGACGTAGGTTAAAATGGTGAGACTTCATAGTACTTGTTACCAGGACCCTCCTTTCCTCTCTCTCTTTTCACCAGTAATTGCTGGTAGCGGTTTGATAGGTTCAGCAAACAAGAAATTGCTCAACATTTTTCAGTTTTTCAGAGTTTATTGGTGTTCAATTTTTGTTTTTGTTCCGGTATTTTAATATTCGCCTGAAATCAGAATTTCAAGGCATTAACTGTGTGGAGTGTGTATACGAGGCAGGTGTACATATATATATATATATATATATATATATATATATGGCGGAAGTTGACAAAAAGGTGTACAGTGTATAGGTGATGTATAGGACAAAGGAGCCAGGTATACAGTATATGACAGGTGTGGGAGGCAGACAGTCACAGCAGGAACAGTGTGGTGGTGAGTGTAAAATCAAAGTTTATGTTCAGGTTGGGGCTGTGTGCCACTCACCAGGGAGCGGTAAACCTGTTGCTGAGAGAGAGGAGGATGAGAGAGAGGGGAGAGAGAGAGGGAGGAGGTTGAGGAGGGGGGAGAGAGAGGGGAGGAGGTTGAGAAAGCGGGAGAGAGAGGGGAGGAGGTTGAGAGAGGGGAGGAGAGAGGAGGAGGTTGAGAGAGTGGGAGAGAGAGGGAGGAGGTTGAGAGAGTGGGAGAGAGAGAGGGGAGGAGGTTGGAGAGTGGGAGGAGAGAGGGAGGAGGTTGAGAGAGGGGAGAGAGAAGGTTGAGAGAGCGTGGGGATTGGGGGATGGTTAACAGAAGAGAGATGGAGAGAAAAATAGAGAGGATAATGATAGGAGAGAGAGAGAGAGAGAGAGATAGGAGGAAGAGAGGAAAGGTGTGAATGGAGAAGTGGGGGAGAGGTGAAGAGGGATGAGTGAAAGGGAGAGGGTGAAATGAAAAGGAATGAAGAAAGAAAGGAGGAGGAAAAATAGATAAGGGAACAGAGAAAAAAAATGAAAGGAAGAAAAAGAAGGAGGAAATATATCGATTGAGGGAAATGGAAGAAAGTGGATAAAGGAAGGTAAAGGGAATAACGAAGGAAAGGGAAGAGGAAGGGAAGGAGGAGAGAAATATGGAGAGGGGAGAAGCATGAGAAGGAGAAATTATGAAGTAGGAGAAAGGATGGAGGATAAGTTAGGATTAAGAGAAACAGAAGAATGGATGAGAGGGGGGGAGGGAAGAATGGTTAAGAAGGGAAAAGGACGAAAAAGATTGGAATGAAGATGTAGGAGGAGAAATGAGGAAGAGGAAAGGGAAGTGAGGAAAAAACAGGAGGGATAGTTAAAAATATCTTCAGCTCAAAGATGTACTTGGTGGAGGAAGAAGAGGAGGAGGAGGAAGAGGAGGAGGAAAGGGAGGAGGAGGCAAGGGGGTAAGAGGTGGAGAAAGAGAAGTGACAAGAGCAGTCACGCCTCTCTCTCCCTTACTATTTACTTTTATCTCTTCATCTACTTACGTTTCTACATTTTTATCCTTTCACCTCCTTCCTTCCCTCACTCACCCCAGCCTCACTTCCTCCTTTCCATAACTCCTCCACCAGTTTCCTCCTCCTTCCCTACCTCTACCTCCCTCCCTCACCTCCCTCCTTCCCACTACCTCCTCCCTCCCTCCTCCTCCCTCCCTCCTCCCTCTCCTTCCTCCCTCCGGGTCACTTTATCGGCCGTCGGACAACACAAAACCCTCGGTTGTTCCTCGATATTAAACCACGAATATATTTTTGCCAGCTGCTTCCTAGGCAGCTCTCTCTTCCTCCTCTTCCCCTCCCTCCGTCCCTCTTTCTTTCCTTCCCTTCCCTTCTCTTCCCTCCGCCTCTTCCCTCTCCCCCCGTCCCTTCCCTCTCCCCTCCGTCCCTTCTTTCTTTCCTCCTTCCCTTCCTTCTCTCCCTCTCGTCTCTTCCCTCTCTCTCCGTCCTCTCTCCTCCGTCATTTCCTGTCTGCCTCCTCCCTCCTCTCTCTCTCTCCCCGTCTCTTCCCTTCCGCCCCCCTCTCTCTGACAACACAAGCAGGAGTGTGAACATGTGAGGACAATGTTGTAATCCAAACATTCTCGCGATCTCCACCAAACTGTGTAAAACTGTGTAGATTTTTTTCTCTAAGACAATCCTGATATTTCCTCCCCAGTGGGTTATTCTGGTCATCATCCTCCAAAAATACAATACGAAGCGCCAAATATTGTTTTTTCTAATGCATAAATTGGGTGAAGTTGAATATCTTCCTAACAAAATTATTGCCACGATTCGGAGACAATTTAAACTAATCTGAGAAGTTCATTCAGGTGTACACACACACACACACACACACACACACACACACACACACACACACATAACATCTATAATAATACACCTTGATATATTATTGTATATGGTAAAAAATGGCTCCTCCAAACTCCGTGATGATAGAGGGAAACACTCCAGGTCATAACGTTTGTAAGTATGGTTGGGATTAACAGCGGATAAATACACTTGTACCTCAGTTAAGGGGTTTTAACCTTACTTTTTGAGTCTGACAAAGCTTTTTTTCAGGATGGGAGTACTGAAAATCGTTTGATATGTGTGTGTGTGTGTGTGTGTGTGTGTGTGTGTGTGTGTGTGTGTGTGTGTGTGTGTGTGTTTGTTTATCTACTCATATATAGTATTGCATTTGTCCCAGTGTTATTTTTCGCATTTATTTATAGCACGAGTATAAGTTCACAACACTACTCTACCCCACGCCCATCAGTACTCCTCACCCCACGCCCATCACTACTCCCACCCCACGCCCTTCAGTACTCCCACCCCACGCCCATCACTCTCACTCCCACCCCACGCCCATCAGTACTCCCACCCCACACCCATCACTACCCACCCCACGCCCATCACTACTCCCACCCCACGCCCATCAGTACTCCCACCCACGCCCATCACTACTCCCACCCCATGCCCATCACTATCTCCCACCCCATCCCTATCAGTACTCCCCACCCCACGCCCATCACTACCTCCCACCCTACGCCCATCAGTACTCCCAACACCCATTACTACCCCCTACACACCCAACAATACCCCCCAGCATCTCCTATACAACCATCGACAAAGAATTTATACACCAATTAAACACTTCCTCCCTGCTAAGCCGCCAACACAGTAATATAGAAGAGAGATAAATCTAATAAAAACTTCCTATCGTCCTCACGTCACCTCTCCTCTGCCAGAATACACAAGTCAATGATGGCCATAGGAAGAGAAGCCCTATCAACAGCTGGACACCCATGGCTCCTGTATATCATTAGGGGCTCTTTTATTGGCTCTTCCCCTGGGCTGTTGTACATGTGATGAACCTTCAGAAAATATAGAGTTCCTCATTTAAATATTATGTCTGGGAAGTCACCTGCTGCTTAAATATAACCTGACATTGTGACAGGTGTGATGGTTACACACGGTGGGTTAGGTGTCTTGCTCACACGAGAGTATCACCGTCTGAGTCTCTAATAATGAACAAGTTTTGGCCAAGATACACAACCAGCAGGTGACGGCAGACATGATTAATCAAACAGAACATGTCTGGCTCTACAGGTGACCATTATATGTTAGGAAAGCTGCCGGGGAACCTCAAACACTATTGGGACACCCTGTAGTACACTTACTGTAAATTACCAAACCATCTTACTGTTTAATAACCAACGATGCTTTAATTTATCTGCATTATAAAATATTGATATAAACAAAAACAAAGCCTTTTAAAACGTTCACCTCACATCACCGTGAAATATAATGCTCTTTGAAAAGCTTAACACGGAAGGCTATCGAATAACGTAATTAGGACACCATTGTTTACATTACTGCTGTGTATGGTTACCACCACTGTGAACCGGGGATAAAAACTCTTTTCATCATTGAGTTCTGTGTTCCCGAGTTTTTTTTTTTTTGTATTTCTAACACATAAACAAGTAAACTGTGACGCCTAGATTGTTACCTTCATCCTATATTTAGTTTTAGAATTCCAGATTGCTGTAATTACAACCCACTTCAACTCTGGTAACTACAAAGTCACTGTTTTAGAATGTAGCCAAAACACATACAGGTCTTCCAGCATCACCACAGTCCATGTTTGGGTCTTGTGAGTTGTTTCTTTAGAGGAAAACTTTAACAAGTTGTCGGTTCTGGCCTTGACGGTTCTAGCTGGCCATGGTGGTTCTACTGAAGTCGTAGTAGTTCTGACCGGTCGAGGTATTTGTGTCCGGCAGTGACATTTTTGTCAGGTAGTGAGTTTTCTGTCCGATAGTAGCGTTTCTGTCTGTTAATAACGTTCCTGTCTGGTAGTGACGTTTCTGTCCGGCAATAACGCTTCTGTCCGATAGTAACTCTTCTGTCCGGTAGTGAGGTTTCTATCCGGCAATAACGTTTCTGTCCGATAGTGACGTTTCTGTTCAGTAGTGGCATTTCTGTCCGGCCCCATTAGTTGTGGTCGGGTGCCAGTTCCTCTTGAAAGTTTGGGTATAATCAAAGCGGCGGAGACTTGCGGCATGATAGATGAGACAAGGGCCGCCAGGACGCCTCACAAGAACATCAACAACATCACTAATACTCCCCCACCAGACCTCCAGCGGCTAGCCTCAGGAGCTCCACTGCTGGTCTGACGTCACCCACCACCCCGTGAAGGCACAGTTACTCACAATATCCCCTGAACACTTGACAATATCTGGCATCTACTTCTGGGTGATATATATGATTGATTTATATCTAATGATGTTGTCTGAATCATAAAAAAAAATTATTAATGCAAAGATCAATCAAAGAAAATAGTTTAAGTTTCCAATCCACTTCAGTTAATGATCTTCAAGTACTTAACAGATACTGCCAAATGCCCAGGGTATTTCGTCCTCAACGGTACTTCTCCACCAATGATAGAGTGAGGAAGTGATGTTGTCTACCAATGATAAGTGAGGAGTGGAAGGTTTGTCTCACAATAAGTGAGGAAGTGATGGAAGGTTTGTCTCCACCAATGATAGAGTGAGGAAGTGATGGAAGGTTTGTCTCCCAATGATAGAGTGAGGAAGTGATGAAGGTTTGTCTCCACAATGATAGAGTGAAGTGATGGAAGGTTTGTCTCCACCAATGATAGAGTGAGGGTGATGGAAGGTTTTCTACCAATGATAGGTGAGAAGTGATGAAGGTTTGTTCTATGAAGGATGGAAGGTTTTCCACAATGATGGAAGTGATGGAAGGTTTGTCTCACAATGATAGTGAGGAAGGGTTTGTCCACAATGATGGTGTGAGGAGGTGATGATGGAAGGTTTGTCTCCCAATGATGATGAGGTGATGGAAGGTTTGTCTCCACCAATGATAAGTGAGGGAAGGGAAGTGATGGGTTTGTCTCTGATAGGTGAAGTGATGGAAGGTTTGTCTCCACAATGATAGAGTGAGGAGTGAGTTTGTCTCACCAATGATAGGTGAAGTGATGAGGGAAGGTTTGTCTCCCCAATGATAGAGTGAAGTGATGGTTTGTCTCCTTGAGTGATAGATGGTGAGAAGTGATGGAGGTTTGTCTCTGTGATGGTGAGAGGTTTGTCTCCACCAATGATAGGTGAAGTGATGGAAGGTTTGTCTCCACTGATAGGTGAGGAAGTGATGGAGGTTTGTCTCCAATGATAGAGTGAAAGTGATGGAGGTTTGTCTCACAATGATAGAGTGAGGAAGTGATGGAAGGTTTGCCACTGAATGATAGAGTGAAGTGATGGAAGGTTTGTCTCCACAATGATAGAGTGAAGTGATGGAAGGTTTGTCTCCACAATGATGAGTGAGGAAGTGATGGAAGGTTTGTCTCCACCAATGATAGAGTGAAGTGATGGAAGGTTTGTCTCCAATGATAAGTGAGAAGTGATGGAAGGTTTGTCTCCACCAATGATAGAGTGAAGTGATGATGGAAGGTTTGTCTCCACCAATGATAGAGTGAAAGTGATGGAAGGTCTCACCAATGATAGAGTAAGTGATGGAAGGTTTGTCTCACAATGATAAGTGAAGTGATGGAAGGTTTGTCTCCACCAATGATAAGTGAGGAGTGGAGGTTTGTCTCCATGATAAGTGAGAAGTGATGGAAGTTTGTCTCACCAATGATAGGTGGTGATGGAAGGTTTGTCTCCACCAATGATAAGTGAAAGTGATGGAAGGTTTGTCTCCACCAATGATAGAGTGAGGAAGTGATGGAAGGTTTGTCTCCACCAATGATAGAGTGAAGTGATGGAGGTTGTCTCACAATTAAGGAGGAGTGAGAGGTTCACCAATGATAGAGTGAGGAAGTGATGGAAGGTTGTCTCCTGATAGAGTGAGGAAGTGATGGAAGGTTTGTCTCCAATGATAGAGTGAGAGTGATGAAGGTTTGTCTCCACCAATGATAGAGTGAGATGGAAGGTTTGTCTCCACCAATGATAGGGGAAGTGATGGAAGGTTGTCTCCCCAATGATAGAGTGAGGAAGTGATGGAAGTTTGTCTCCACCAATGATAGAGTGAGGAAGTGATGGAGGTTTGTCTCCTGATAGAGTGAGAGTGATGGAAGGTTTGTCTCCACCAATGATAGAGTGAGGAAGTGATGGAAGGTTTGTCTCCACCAATGATAAGTGAGGAATGGAAGGTTTGTCTCCACCAATGATAGAGTGAGGAAGTGATGGAAGGTTTGTCTCCCCAATGATAGAGTGAGAGTGATGAAGGTTTGTCTCTATGATAGAGTGAGAGTGATGGGTTTGTCTCACCAATGATAGAGTGAGGAAGTGATGGAAGGTTTGTCTCCACCAATGATAGAGTGAGGAAGTGATGGAAGGTTTGTCTCCACCAATGATAGAGTGAGAGTGATGGAGGTTTGTCTCCAATGATAGAGTGAGGAAGTGATGGAAGGTTTGTCTCCACCAATGATAGAGTGAGGAAGTGATGGAAGGTTTGTCTCCAATGATAGAGTGAGGAAGTGATGGAAGGTTGTCTCTGATTAAGTGAGGAAGTGATGGAAGTTTGTCTCCAATGATAAGTGAGGAAGTGATGGAAGGTTTGTCTCCACCAATGATAGAGTGAGAGTGATGGAAGGTTTGTCTCCAGTGATAGAGTGAGAGTGATGGAGGTTGTCTCCAATGATAGAGTGAGAGTGATGGAAGGTTTGTCTCCACCAATGATAGAGTGAAGTGATGGAAGGTTTGTCTCCAATGATAGAGTGAGGAAGTGATGGAAGGTTTGTCTCCACCAATGATAGAGTGAGAGTGATGGAGGTTTGTCTCCACCAATGATAGAGTGAGGAAGTGATGGAAGGTTTGTCTCCACCAATGATAGAGTGAGGAAGTGATGGAGGTTTGTCTCCACCAATGATAAGTGAGGAAGTGATGGAAGGTTTGTCTCCACCAATGATAGAGTGAGAGTGATGGGTTGTCTCCAATGATAGAGTGAGGAAGTGATGGAAGGTTTGTCTCCACCAATGATAGAGTGAGGTGATGGAAGGTTTGTCTCCAGTGATAAGTGAGAGTGATGGAAGGTTTGTCTCCCCAATGATAGAGTGAGGAAGTGATGGAAGGTTTGTCTCCACCAATGATAGAGTGAGGAAGTGATGGAAGGTTTGTCTCCACCAATGATAGAGTGAGGAAGTGATGGAAGGTTTGTCTCCACCAATGATAGAGTGAGGAAGTGATGGAAGGTTTGTCTCCACCAATGATAGAGTGAGGAAGTGATGGAAGGTTTGTCTCCACCAATGATAGAGTGAGGAAGTGATGGAAGGTTTGTCTCCGCCAATGATAGAGTGAGGAAGTGATGGAAGGTTTGTCTCCACCAATGATAGAGTGAGGAAGTGATGGAAGGTTTGTCTCCGCAATGATAGAGTGATGATGGAAGGTTTGTCTCACCAATGATAGAGTGAGGAAGTGATGGAAGGTTTGTCTCACCAATGATAGAGTGAGGAAGTGATGGAAGGTTTGTCTCCACCAATGATAGAGTGAGAGTGATGGAGGTTTGTCTCCACCAATGATAGAGTGAGAGTGATGGAAGGTTTGTCTCCAATGATAGAGTGAGGAAGTGATGGAAGGTTTGTCTCCACCAATGATAGAGTGAGAGTGATGGAAGGTTTGTCTCCAGTGATAGAGTGAGAGTGATGGAAGGTTTGTCTCCACTGATAGAGTGAGAAGTGATGGAAGGTTTGTCTCCAATGATAGAGTGAGAGTGATGGAAGGTTTGTCTCCGTGATAGAGTGAGATGGAAGGTTTGTTCCTGATAGAGTGAGGAAGTGATGGAAGGTTGTCTCCACCAATGATAGAGTGAGAGTGATGGAAGGTTTGTCTCCAATGATAGGTGAGAGTGATGGAAGGTTTGTCTCCACCAATGATAGAGTGAGGGAAGTGATGGAAGGTTTGTCTCCACCAATGATAGAGTGAGGAAGTGATGGAAGGTTTGTCTCCACCAATGATAGAGTGAGGAAGTGATGAGTTTGTCTCCACCAATGATAGAGTGAGGAAGTGATGGAAGGTTTGTCTCCACCAATGACAAAGCGAAGTGAAAATAGACTATATTGTGTCCACCAATCATAACCTTTGTTATTATAGGTTCTTCTCCCCCCTCTTCTCTTCTCTCTTGTCTCTTCCTTTTGCCTTCACCTCTACCTTTCACTCTCGTCCTCTTCTTCTCTCTCTCTCTCTCTCTCTCTCTCTCTCTCTCTTTTCCTGACTCTCCTTTGTCTTCCTCTGCCCTCCTACTTCTCTCTCCTCCTATCTTATCCCTCGTCTCTCCCCATGCATCCATCTTGCTTCCTCCTTTGCTCTCTCTCTCTCTCTCTCTCTCTCTCTCTCTCTCTCTCTCTCTCTCTCTCTCTCTCTCTCTCTCTCTCTCTCTCTCTCTCTCTCTCTCAGTGGGTGTCCCGTGTTTCAGGTAGTGGTACAGGTAACCTCAGGGATGGCCGCCGCCTATAAATGCGTCTCGCTCACAATTACTGCCACTAAATCCAACAGTAATTGTCAGAAGTAATTAGCTAGTGAGTAATTAGTGAGTCATTAGGGTATTTAAAAAACAGCAGATCTTTTACTCTTCCTCCTCCTCTTCCTCTTGCTCCTCTTCCTCTTGCTCCTCTTCGCCTTACTTCATTCATTCCTTCATTCACTCTACACTCCTCTGCCCTTCCTTCCCTCTCCATATCCTTTGCCCTTCCGTGTGTGTGTGTGTGTGTGTGTGTGTGTGTGTGTGTGTGTGTGTGTGTGTGTGTGTGTGTGTGTGTGTGTGTGTGTGTGTGTGTGTGTGTGTGTAGTTTGAGGGTTCTTTTTATCAACACTACAGTCAACATTATATACTTTTATTAATTTATATACCACATTAATTTTATAAATCGATAATCCAAATGATTTCTGTTTATATGTTTACAGTCAAAAGTATTTATGTAGAGCAATTCATAAATTATCTATATATCTAATCTATCTATCTATCTATCTATCTATCTATCTAATCTATCTATCTATCTATCTAACTGTCTGTCTGTGTGTCTGTCTATCTATCTATTTGAACCTCGGAGACATAGGTGATTTTATTCCCCTCTATGTAATTGATGACAGACATACAGACAGACAAACAGACATACAGACAGACATACAGACAGACAAACAGACAGACAGACAGATAATAATTTCCTACATGTTGCAGGTTAAAGTTTAGTTATTTTTTGTTTACTTTGCATTATTATTATTATTATTATTGTTGTTTGAAGAAAAAAAAAATCTCACCATCCCGGGGTCGTGTAGGTGAGAATTTAACTGAGTTTTCCTCTGGTAGTTGTTGTAGGTGACAGGCTTAAGGTAATATCTCACCTTAACTCCGGCTGGTTGTGAGGTGTTATGGCTCAGGCAGGGAGATAAGTGGGCCAGTTTCATTAGGTAAACTTTCTCTGGCTCTCGTAATTGTTAAAATACGTGTGCCGGAGTAGAAATGTGTGTGTGTGTGTGTGTGGGTAGATGGTGTTAGTTAAAATGAAGTCTCATGA
The DNA here is from genome assembly GCF_018991925.1 of Homarus americanus. NCBI lineage: Eukaryota > Metazoa > Arthropoda > Malacostraca > Decapoda > Nephropidae > Homarus > Homarus americanus. The sequence goes on from NW_024748678.1 coordinate 50,870, forward strand.
AGTTTGTTTGTACGTTACGGTGAATATAATGTTTACCGTGCAGAAATGATATAGGATATATGTGTTGATGTTATGATATAGTATTGCCTTTAAGTGTATATTCTAAGTTAGTAAATATTATACACTATTCATCAACAATTAAAAGTTGTAAGGTTTATTTCTGATATAATTACTATAATTTATATAATAATAGGATATATGGTAAATCCCTCGGTGGTAATACGTTGTGCTATAATCCGCAAGTAACTATAATCTTTTAATTCCATATAATTGTAGTTACAGTAGTGAAGTTGAATGTGGTTAATATTTTCTGCTCATATAAGGTTGCAAGGGAATAACTGGGGAGTAATCACGCCCACTTAGGGTGCTTAGTAATACAGTAATGGATAACACGAGAGAAAGTTGATGATAATTTTTCTTTTTTCTTTTTTCGTTTTTTTTTCGTCTTAAGGTCAAATTTATATACATTTAAGGCTCGAATTTCTTAAGTTATTATTACTGAAGCAACTGACACCTGGTTAAACTGTCTGGTGATTGTTATTTCAAGATATATAAGACATTTAATAGAAGTAAATTATGTAAGAACTATTGAAGGTTATTGATGTATGATATTAACACTGTCATTAACTTTGTGTGTAATTGACGTCGTGAATATAATGAGAAAAATAGGGGCATTTTCCACAATAACTCTTCTGTATTCTAATGTTTTATAACCCAATTATATATTTTAATCATATCGTAATTAGATTTTACGTCACATTATTTCATTAACTTGTTGTTTTGAAATGGTAATGTGATGATGGGTACTGGAGGGGTGTTGTTTACTAGTGGCGACTACCTGTGTGTGATGATTACCTGTGTGTGACGACTACCTGTGTGTGATGACTACCTGTGTGTGATGATTACCTGTGTGTGACGACTACCTGTGTGTGATGATTACCTGTGTGTGACGACTACTTGTGTGTGACGACTACCTGTGTGTGATGATTACCTGTGTGTTAATTGACTACCTGTGTTATGACCACCTGTGTTACTATTACTTGTATTTTACGACTACCTGTGTGTTACGACCACCTCTCTATTACGACCACTTCTCTTACAACTACCTCTATTACGACTATCTGTAAGTTACGACTACTTCACTTACGATAACTTAACCCTTTAATTACGATACCTTCACCCTTTGAGTACGATAACTTAACTCTATAAGTACACCTTAACCCATGAGTACAAGTCCTCAATGCATTAAAACACATATTTCTCAGTAGCCTTAATTCATTGTACTCAGAGTGATGACATCGTACTCAAGAGCATAACCCTGAGAGTACCACGTGAGGTAAATATCTTCGGCCTATAAATGAGTCAGTCAGGTGTGGAAGGTTACCTGGGAATTGAACACCTGAGGCAAGACAGTGATAATTATATGATAGTTTTCAGAAATCAATTGTATATTACTCAGTGACTGTAGGAGGTGCCAGCGGGGAGTGTTGTCAAGAGGAGTGATGGGGAGAAGGGTGAGGAGAGGGATGGGGTGAGGTAGAGGGGAGAAGGGATAAGGGGGAATGAGCGGAAGGGATGGAAGAATTAAGGGGGGAGAAACGGGGTAATAGAGTGAAGGGGACGGGGAAGGGGATGGGAGGGAAAGGTGAGGAAGAGGGGAACGGGAACGGGAAATGTAAGAAGATGGGAATGGAAAGGGAAACACAAGAGAGAGAGAGAGAGTACCACCTTTAAACACCCTTATGACTTCCACTTAATTAATTTCCAGGTAATTATTACATGACAATTACTGAAGGATTTAGTGGCAGTAATTGGTGGACGAGACGCACTTGAGAAGGGGCGCCATCACTGAGGTTACCTGTAAACACCTGAGGAGGAGGGAGGGAAGAGGGGGGAAGAGTAGGAGGGGAAGAGGGAGACGAAGGGAGAGACAGGGAGGGGAGAGGGAGTCGAGGGGAGAGACAGGGAGGGGAGAGGCATACAAAGAGAGAGACAGACAGTGTGTGTGTGTGTGTGTGTGTGTGTGTTAGGTATCTTGTGATTGTTTGTTTGTTTGCTTGTCTTGTGTCTTAGTCGGGTATCTCGCGATCTTATAGTGCAGTATGGTGCTTCAATAACTGTAGTCTTTAAAATGGTGATAGTTAAGAGGCCTGGAACTTGATATGTTGTCACCTGGGAATTATTATTTTTTCACTTTGCTTCGTTCAATTACAAGGTCAAAGTCAGGTTGAAGAAATGTCTGAAGTTATGTGGGATTGTCTAATTATCGTTCAGTGAGTGAGTCTCCTTCTTCCTTCTTATTTAAAAAAACAAATAAATAGAGATGTCTTCAGTGATATATTTCAATTTTATCATCACTGGACATTTGTGAAGTGCATCTGCAATACGCCTTTTGTTTTTTTATTTATATTCTGTCCCAAAATAAAAATAAAAACTCATTAGATAAACGTCTAGGTATCTTAATTCACCGGATATGTCCTTTGATGTCCATAAAAAAAAAAATATCCTGCTGTTCCTGGTAAGTTAATCATGTTAAGAGTTTTACCTGACGAGACTTGTTGGTGAAGGGAAGACATTGACTTTTCGTGGCGTTTCCGTACAGCAGCGACGAGTAAAAAAAGTGAAAGAAAAAATAATGTAATGAGTTGTTATTATGTAGGAGAATTTTTGGTGTTGATAATGATGATAATGATGATAGTGATGACCACCACGAATTCTCTCTCTCTCTCTCTCTCTCTCTCTCTCTCTCTCTCTCTCTCTCTCTCTCTCTCATTTTTTTTCATGATTTTCTTTTTAATTACATCACGAATTTCAGAATGTTTGACCGAGTGTTCTCAACTTTTCCTCTATGGTGGCGTTTTCCTCCTTCCTTACATTACTTCTCCTCCCTCCTTACTTCCTCTTTATTCTTCTTCTTCATTCCTCTCCTTCTTCTTCCTTACATTACTTCTCCTTCCTCCTTACTTCCTCTTTATTCTTCTTCTTCACTCCTCTCCTTCTTCTTCCTCATTCTTTCTCCTTTCTTCTATTTATTCTCTTCTTCTCCCTCTTCTTCCTTACATTACTTCTCCTCCTCTACTTCCTCTTTATTCCTCTTCTTCACTCCTCTCCCTTCTTCTTCCTTACATTACTTCTCCTCCCTCCTTACTTCCTCTTTATTCCTCTTCTTCACTCCTCTCCCTTCTTCCTTACATTACTTCTCCTCCCTCCTTACTTCCTCTTTATTCCTCTTCTTCACTCCTCTCCCCTCTTCTTCCTTACATTACTTCCATCCTCCTCTAGTCTTACCAACAGCCAATATAACACAGTGTACAACATGACGATGGCCGAACTCCTAAATATTCATCAACATTCCATAACTGTTTCAAATTATCGTGTACATTAAACGTGGCCATGTAGCCAGCACCTTCCGGAGGCATCATCTAGCCAACAGTTGAGACTATTTAATTTTCGTCATTTTCACCGCCAGGTTGATAAATTAGGGACGGGGTGAGAGGCCTGTAATTATACGACCAGGTGTGGTTGGTGTGTGGCCTCGCGTGAGAGAAGGAATCACCCAGCTCCTACATTATGTTATTACCGGCTTCTGGGCTGTCTGGTACACACGTCTTGTTATCATAATGGTGGTTTTTATCTTTAAAAGACATTCTTCCCTTCATGTATATCTTGATCTTTATATATATATATATATATATATATATATATATATATATATATATATATATATATATATATATATATATATATATATATATATATATATATATATATATATATATATATATATATATATCACGAATTTTGGGGGTGACGGTCCCATTAAGCCTTAGGCCATGACAAACTACTACTTCTTTATCGCCTCCACGCCCACGATACTCCATACTTCCATGTCCACATCCCACCATCTCTCTCTACGCCCACGTTCCTTCATCCCCATCCACGCCCTCCACCCCCACATCTCCCCATCCCCCTTCACGCCCACATTCCTCCATACACCTCCAGGCCCACCCCACGCCGCCTGTTTCTCCCTGGCACCGACCGGAGCACTGTGCCAAACACCACATTATAAAACTGTAAACTCGCTCATCATATACGCATAATATCCTCCCTGGTAACTGAGGCATAACCCATAAGTCCAAGTTAATCAGAGTTTGAAGCGATTTATGGAAGCTTGGATGATATACGAGAATATACATATTTTGTATACATATAAGATGCATATCGTCTGGCGTCAATATTTCAAGATTTACTGAAGGGTGCCACGGTGCCAGGCAGTTGTGGTTTCTTAATGTAAATAAATAACAATATCAGTGATTTATATGAGTTTGTATTGTGAATTTATATTATTTTATGTTTATTGTGGTTCTCAGTCAGATAGAGGCATGACTTGTGTATATTGTGTCATGATATGTAATTATTATTATAGATAATCTGAACTAGAGTGGCACTTTTGACTTCTCACAATAAGATAAAGACGGGAGAGATCCAATGATTACCCTGTCAAAACACCTTGAATGAGGAAGGAGGGAGGGGGGGGGGGGGCGGCGGGTGGGTGGGTTCCATGTCTGCCAAATTTGAAGGAGATCGTTCCGGTGGTGAGAGAGATACGTCAGTTAGATTGTGTTAAAAGTTCTATAAAGCTCTTGATGGCCCAGCACGTTAATAGCCTATGGAAGAACACGTCTACTACCACAGCGAAATCCTCTATTTAACGGGTTATAGCGAGAGGAAAGTCCGTTATATCGAGGTTTCGCTGTATGATAAACACACACACACACACACACACACACACACACACACACACACACAAAACACATATTTGGTCGTCAAAATCTCTAGTGTGTAATAAAACCCAAGAAACATAAGAATCAAATATAACATGACATCAAACATCACCTGCAGGAAACAGCGGCAGTTCGTACAAATATTCCCCTTAAATGTATGAAATCCACCGTTTAATATTTCCAGAGTAGAATAAGGCTCAACCCACGAAGGATGGTTGACACACTCGGCTGACCAACACTGGCTTACACTCTTTTATGGGAACACTGGTCAGCTTTTTTCTCTCTCTCCTAAAGTGGTCATCGTGTTCCAGAAATTGGTAAAGTTTGGACATCAATTTTTCACGTACAAAACTGACAGCGAATTTATCGAAGTCATTTTCGGAAATTGGTGAACTGCTGGTTACATGTCAATCATCCTAGTGCCATGTTGGTATACATACATACATACATGCGTACATACATACATACATACATACGTACGACTACATACATACATACATTCCTACATACATACATACATAACATATACATGCGTACATACATACATACATACATACATACATACGTACGATACATACATACATACATTCCTACATACATACATACATACATACATACATACATACATACATACATACATACGTACGACTACATACATACATACATTCCTACATACATACATACATACATACATACATACATACATACATAAATACATACATCAAAGCTAAATTTGAATCGCTGCTGGAATGTAAAGTAAGTAATTGTAGACCGTAATAGATGTTTGTATTGGCAGGGAAAACTTTGTCACAACTTGGCGTAAATAGTTTTGACTTTTCACAATTACTCAATACGAGAGACAAATTAACGAGAGGTGGTGTTCGTTTCCTGCTTGATGTTTTCGCCACACCTGCCCGCATCTGTCTATACCTGTCCACACCTGCATACACTTGGCCACAACTGTCCACATCTGCCCACACCTGCCCATACCTGCAGAGGTTTACAAGCTTTTTGGTATTTACTGTCTCCAGTCTTTACACAGAATAAGACTGACTATAACATATTGCTCTTATGTCTGTGTAAGTGTATGTGTGTATGTATACATTGGTGTGTGTGTGTGTGTGGGTTACGTGTCTAATATTTATCAACAGTTTTAGATCTAGGAATGCATCTGTTTATGTATATATGTGAGTCCTGAACAGTAGGCTGGATAACAATAATAATAATAATAATAATAATAATAATAATAATAATAATAATAAAGAATAAAATAACATTTGAATGAAGGAGGAAAAGATCCAGCTAACACTGTAAGAATGTCTGTCAGTAATGCCACTTTGGTAAGCTATAGTTTAAGGTGTAGAAACTGACGCTGCCAAGACTAACATCCTCCTCCGCCAGCCAGGTGAGAGAGAGAGAGAGAGAGAGAGAGAGAGAGAGGGAGAGAGAGAGAGAGAGAGAGAGAGAGAGAGAGAGAGAGAGAGAGAGAGAGAGAGAGAGAGACACCTTGTAAACCACTATGCCTGCCTGCCCATCACCCCGGAACACGATAGACTAAATCTATATTTCTCCCTAAGCGGCCATAAATAAACCGAGGAAAGAAAAGTATGTGCAATATTTCATTCAACCTTCCCGAGAATCGAACCCTGGTCCTTTGACACAAGAGCCGCATAATCTAACCCTTACACCATTCCAGAACTTGAAGAAAAAATAAATATATATACATCATCTTTCCTGGAAGTAATATTGTAAGGGGATATATTTGTGTGTATTAGGAGGCCTCTGTGATATAAAGCAATAGAGGGAGGGAGGGGTGTTTCCTGTATTGCCAATAATATTATGAAGTTTTCAGCAGTTAACACCCAAGATTGTCCCTCAGTGTGGTAGCCAAGTTGACTCTTTTACTGACTCTGGTGAAATATTAACGAGAGAGAGAGAGAGAGAGAGAGGTCCGATGGTACCCGTGAATGAGGGAGTGTGTTGTCCTGAGCTCGTTATACTGAAGAGCATTTTAGTGTCAGGGTTATTGTGTGTAATGCTCACTATTGTATGAGAATATCTTGTGTCGACAGTCATGAGTGTGTTGGGGTATGTTGTGTCGGAAGGTGTCAACAGTCATGAGTGTGTTGGGGTATGTTGTGTCGGAAGGTGTCAACAGTCATGAGTGTGTTGGGATGTTGTGTCGGAAGGTGTCAACAGTCATATGTGTTGGGGTGTTGTGTCGGAAGGTGTCAACAGTCAGAGTGTGGGGTATGTTGTGTCGGAAGGTGTCAACAGTCATGAGTGTGTTGGGGTATGTTGTGTCGGGAAGGTGTCAACAGTCATGGTGTGTTGGTATAGTTGTGTCGGAAGGTGTCAACAGTCATATGTGTTGGGGTATGTTGTGTCGGAAGGTGTCAACAGTCATGAGGTGTTGGGGTATGTTGTGTCGGAAGGTGTCAACAGTCATGAGTGTGTTGGGGTATGTTGTGTCGGAAGGTGTCAACAGTCATGAGTGTGTTGGAGTATGTTGTGTCGAAGGTGTCAACAGTCATGAGTGTGTTAGGGGTATGTTGTGTCGGAAGGTGTCAACAGTCATGAGTGTGTGTTTGGGGTATGTTGTGTCGGAAGGTGTCAACAGTCATGAGTGTGTGTTGGGGTATGTTGTGTCGGAAGGTGTCAACAGTCATGGAGTGTGTTGGGGTATGTTGTGTCGGAAGGTGTCAACAGTCATGAGTGTGTTGGTATGTTTTGTCGGAAGGTGTCAACAGTCATGAGTGTGTTGGAGTATGTTGTGTCAGAAGGTGTCAACAGTCATGAGTGTGTTGGGGTATATTGTGTCAGAAGGTGTCAACAGTCATGAGTGTGTTGGGGTATGTTGTGTTGAAGGTGTCAACAGTCATGAGTGTGTTGGGGTATAGCGGTCAAGGTGTCAACAGTCATGAGTGTGTTGGAGTATGTTGTGTCGGAAGGTGTCAACAGTCATGAGTGTGTTGGAGTATGTTGTGTCGGAAGTGTCAACAGTCATGAGTGTTGAGTATGTGGTGTCAGAAGGTGTCAACAGTCATGAGTGTGTTGGAGTATGTTGTGTCAGAAGGTGTCAACAGTCATGAGTGTTAGTATGTTGTGTCGGAAGGTGTCAACAGTCATGAGTGTGTTGGAGTATGTTGTGTCAGAAGGTGTCAACAGTCATGAGTGTGTTGGAGTATGTTGTGTCAGAAGGTGTCAACAGTCATGAGTGTGTTGGGGGTATGTTGTGTCAGAAGGTGTCAACAGTCATGAGTGTGTTGGAGTATGTTGTGTCAGAAGGTGTCAACAGTCATGAGTGTGTTGGAGTATGTTGTGTCAGAAGGTGTCAACAGTCGAGTGTGTTGGAGTATGTTGTGTCAGAAGGTGTCAACAGTCTTGAGTGTGTTGGAGTATGTTGTGTCGGAAGGTGTCAACAGTCATGAGTGTGTTGGGGTATATTGTGTCGGAAGGTGTCAACAGTCATGGTGTGTTGGGGGTATGTTGTGTCGGAAGGTGTCAACAGTCATGAGTGTGTTGGAGTATGTTGTGTCGGAAGGTGTCAACAGTCATGAGTGTGTTGGGTATGTTGTGTCGGAAGGTGTGCACAGTCATGAGTGTGTTGGGTATGTTGTGTCAGAAGGTGTCAACAGTCATAGGTGTGTTGGGTATGTTGTGTCAGAAGGTGTCAACAGTCATGAGTGTGTTGGGTATGTTGTGTCAGAAGGTGTCAACAGTCATGAGTGTGTTGGGGTATGTGTTTGTGTCGGAAGGTGTCAACAGTCATGAGTGTGTTGGGGTATGTTGTGTCGGAAGGTGTCAACAGTCATGATGTGTTGGGTATGTTGTGTCGGAAGGTGTCAACAGTCATGAGTGTGTTGGGGTATGTTGTGTCGGAAGGTGTCAACAGTCATGAGTGTGTTGGGGGTATGTTGTGTCAGAAGGTGTCAACAGTCATGAGTGTGTTGGAGTATGTTGTGTCGGAAGGTGTCAACAGTCATGGTGTGTTGGGGTATTTGTGGAAGGTGTCAACAGTCATGAGTGTGTTGGGGTATGTTGTGTCAGAAGGTGTCAACAGTCATGAGTGTGTTGGGGTATGTTGTGTCGGAAGGTGTCAACAGTCATGAGTGTGTTGGGGTATGTTGTGTCGGTCATGAGTGTGTTGGAGTATGTTGTGTCAGAAGGCTCTAGCGTGTCAAAATCTTTTCCGTCATTGTGGTGTCGTTAGCTGAGAGTACTATAATGTTTCCCACCTGACAGCTGACACTACTATAGTGGTTTCCTTTAGACAGCTGACAGTTTCCTCATGGCAACTGATAGTACTGTAGTGGCTTCCTCCTGACAACTCCTGACATCCTGTACCCGCGTCAGTCACCACAGTTCATGACCGGAAGAATCAATTTTTACGATTCCATGAACTGGGAAACATTGTCTTATTTGCATAAGTCATTTGTCAAGTCAGACCCGGAGCTCCTCCCTCCTCCTCCCTCCTCCCTCCTCCCTCCTCCTCTCTCCCTCCCTCCATCTCCTCCCTCCCCTCTCTCCCTCCTCCCTCCATCCTCCCTCCTCCTCCCTCCCTCCCTTACCGACCACAGATTGTAATAATAGATTTTGGTGTTGCTGAGTTGGAGAGGCAGTGGGAGTCATCCAAGCTGACTGTGTGTGTGGGGGAGAAAAAGTAGTTGGAGACAGTATACAAACTATCAGTCTGAGAGGCAGTGTATCTAAGAGAGGCAGTGTATCTGAGAGGCAGTGTATCTAAGAGAGGCAGTGTATCTGAGAGGCAGTGGGAGAGACAACACGTGATGGAAATATATTGTTGTAAGTGTCAGAAGGAAAACGTCGGCGCTGAATATATTAATAGGCAGCGGGAGGGACCAGGGGGTGGGGTCAGGTGGAAGATAACATAGACTTCAGGTTAATTACAAGTGATGTCTATGCCTAAAGTATAAGACAATATATAACGTAAACATCTTTGAGAATCCCGAATTATGACTATAAAAGACGGCGTCACACGAGCACTTTTTGCATCAATTCTCGGATTTTTTTCTTTTTTTTCCAATTGTTGTTGTCTTTCCTACAGCTTATCGCTCAGACAAAACGTTTTAGATAAATTGCTTGAGTTTACGGGTTTTTTTTTATTGATGTTAATGTTCCTAAATTCATCTGATATTTGTTTATACTAAACAACTGGTTTATATTTGACAAGCTGGGAATGACTATACGCAACATGTGTGACGACGCGCTCAGAAAAACGGCGACCCTTAGGAAAATTGATGCAAGAAAATGACCCAAAAGAGTTGTTGTGACGCCGTCTTAAGTAATACGATATTGGCATCGATTTGCGAATTATTCCTTTTTATATTATAGAAAAAAAACATAGTATTGGATAAATCGTGTGTGTGTGTGTGTGTGTGTGTGTGTGTGTGTGTGTGTGTGTGTGTGTGTGTGTGTGTTACGGTTCACGGTGTTATCCACAACTCTTCAGGTATATTTATAGAAGCTGATGCAGATATTACTGTTGTTGATAAATGAGGGGGAGTGAGGGGAGGGAGTGGACTGTCGCCAATATCCAATATGTAAACATCCAGGAGGAGATATAATGTTTATGGTCAAAATTGTGTTGCAAGATCTCTGGAAATTTGTGACAAGTACGAGAATCGATGTTCAATACTTAAGGCGTCAGCATGTTACTCAGGTGTTCTCTAGGAGTGATAAGTTTCCATGTAATTCGAACTTAAATTGAATGTTGAGGTGACAAAATGAGTGTTCTCGTAGACTGCTGCTCCTCCTCCTCCTCATGTTCTTCCTCCTGCTCCTCTTCTCTTCCTCCACCTGTTCCTTCTCCTCCTTCTCCTCCTTCTCCTCCTCCTCCTCCTTAAGTTCCCGCAATGATAGGTCACATGGCTGAGTATTAATAGAACAGAACATGTCTACACACACACACACACACACACACACAAAACACACACACACACACACACACACACACACACACACACACACACACACACACACACACACACACACACACACACATACACACACAACCTCTATATTTCATATATAAATAATCCTGAAAGTCATGTTTTACTTTATATATCAAGTGAAATATTTTATGGCAGTAAATGTTTATACTACACATAAGCCAAATCCTCCTACATATGAGGTGTTTTATTCAACTTATATCGACATGCTATCATCGACAACCTTGCGTGTACATAGACATGATATATTCCTCCACGGTGTCTGGATATGTTATTTGTGAAGACTTACCTCACAATGGGTATTATTTTCTCAAGTCTTGGGAAGTGTAAATGACAGAGAGGTGAGCGAGGAGTAAGTAACAGCCTGGCCGATGGTTTGAAGTGTTCAGGATGTTTACTAACTGGTGGGCCTTCTGTGTTGAAACTAGATGGATGTATAACTCTTAATGTCTTGTTGGTGTGTGTGTGTGTGTGTGTGTGTGTGTGTGTGTGTGTGTGTGTGTGTGTGTGTGTGTGTGTACTAACTTCATACACACGCATAGAGACCTCAGTTATTGAAGCTCAGTTTTACTCACACACTGGATCGTAAAAGTGAACCTGTCTGCTCTTTACTAAATTATAAAACTCTCAACGGTTCCTACTAATGATCTGAACCTCCGGGCAGATGCAGTTCTAATGTTTACATAACTTAGAGAGAGGTAATTCAGGGTCACAACGAAGAGCTGATGGAGAAAACTAGTGCTTGAGTTGCATCATTTTTGGATCTTGTGTTGTGTATACAGTATGTCTAGGTTTTACCCCCAGGTGTGTGATCCAGACTAATTTAACCTGTGATTATATTCTCACTTTATTTCGACGTTGTTACAAGACTTAACATAGTACTGTACATGTTGTAAGGCTGTTGTGTGTGTGTGTTATTATAGTAATTGTTGCTAGGTTAAACAGAAGTAATTTAAAAGTGTCTTTTAGGTTGTAATTTGAAAAAGATTTTATCTATCTATTTATCTATATTTTATCATGTATCATTCTCTCTCTCTCTCTCTCTCTCTCTCTCTCGTTGTATGAATAATTGTTCGTTTAAGGTTTAAGAGCAACTTGATCTTTTAAGAGACGGGAATAATTTCATGTTATCGTTATAACTCCACGGTGAGGTTGACTTGATATTATTCAAGTGAGGTCTGGTTAGGTTAGGTTAGGTTAGGTTAGCTTCGTGCGTTTATAATGATGATATTCTTAAGTTTGTATTATATATATATAGGGTTGTTTACATCTCCACTTTAGTTTGAATTAGATAAAAATAAGGAGTATATTGATATTAAACGTGTGTGTGTGTGGGTACATTATGAGGCAGTTCTCCGCCTGGTGGCTCTGGGGAAACAAAGATTTGCATATTTGAATCAGCTCTTGACGCTGTTTTAAATTCATTGGAAAATTTGAAGTTATTTGTGGTTCTATAAATTTGATGGTTTACGACCCTTCACTTACTGCTGATGGAGGGGGTGTTGAGGTGAAGGGGGTGTTGAGGGTGAAGGGGGTGTTGAGGGTGAAGGAGGTGTTGAGGGTGAAAGGGGGTGTTGAGGGTGAAGGAGGGTGTTGAGGGTGTTGACGGTGTTGTTGAGGGTGAAGGGGAAGGGGTCAAAGGAAGGGAGGGTGAAGGGGGACATTAATACAGTTTTGTTATGTCGTTGTTACTGTGGACATTGTTGTGGTGGTGTTGTCTCAGAGTCCCTTCAAGACATCCATTATATTAATAACTTAAACAGGAATCCATTGTTGATGTTACCTGGATTTTACCTCTGACCAGGTATCTCCCTCACTTACCTGCTGTGTAAAGACTGTAATTTCTGTCTCTCTTTACGATATTTTTGTCAAAGGCATATTAGGAGTTATGACTTTTGACCTGATATTGCAGCTTTAACGTGTGTAGATTCTTGGTGTCACTTTGGACGGGGATCACCAGCACAAGAATGATGTATTGTACTGTATTCCTGTCTTCTGTTGCTGCTATTAATAACGCCATATTTCTTCCGAGCTTCTGAAATATTAAGTCAGGGATGTTTGGATGATGTGAGCGCCAGGAGAACATCTGCCCTGTGTTATATCGGTGGTGAAGTTGTAGATAAGAGCAATACTGAGTTTTATATTGCCGAGAGGGCGAGTGGTTGTTGTCGTGCATCAGCTGTAAACACTCCAGTCTGCGTTGAGCATGTCAAGGGGCTTAACCTTTGGGTGGTGTAAAGGTGGTGACTCCCTCAGGTCGTGTTAGCTGATAGTTATGATCACTCCGACGAGTAAATCATCAGATTCAATCAGTTTTCCTGATCCAGTATTGAGTCTCACCTTGATGACTACACAGTGCTGATGGTTGATGGGATATAATATTACCACACCAAATCCTCCCTCCATCGTGTGTAAGAACAGCTTTCATTTATCACAAGCTGATACCTCAACTCTACATGTTGACCCCGAGGGTAATGGGGCTAAGACAGATGGTTCAGTGGATGACACCTTTATCGGGAGTGAAACAGGTGGTGGGCGTAGAGTTGACAGCTGGTGAGCACAGTGACAGCTGGGAGTGTCAGATGGCTTAAGAGATCTAAGTCTAAGACTAGATTTAGTATGCTACTAAATTCGAAACTGATGCAGAACTGAAGATGGAAATACCATGAACACCGAGTTCCTGAACTACTGTTCCCGGCACTATACGTCTTGCACCAAGAACAAAACAGTACAGACGCCAGTACAATGACCACCACGGACAGTGCTCTGCTATACAAGAACTTTACCTCAAGCGAACCAATTTAGTGAGCTGCTTCTTAACACACACCAGACAAACCTTGTCCTCATACGCTTCTCCAGGGATCAAGACTTCTTCCTCCTTCTCACCCGCCCTTGGTACTCTCCATCCCATCAGCTCCAAATAATCATTCTTCCACCTTTCCCGTTTGTATTCCCTTCACACGTCTTACCTATAGTCCTCCGAGCTTGTGTGGCGGAATACTCACACGTCACGTCACACCCTTATGACAAATATGTTACCCATTAATTAACCTTTTATATCATTATCCTGGCTCCTGGTACACGTTCACCGTCTTATGTTATCGCGGCTGCTGGAACTGTTCTGGTATTGATAGGTTTGGTTACGGTCTCATCAGTCACACGTTCTACTGTATATTGTATAACCCATTCCACCATTTTCTGCTTCGTTACACATTCTCTTTCTTCACATACTAGAAAGGTGAAGGTTTTAACTGGTTTTTTTCTGGTTTTATGAGTGTTGTCATGCCTCTCTTGTTCATAATTCCTCGGAGATAAGAATCATGAACACAGTTTTTGACGCCAGTGACTTTATTATCATTATTATTATTATTATTATTATTATTATTATTATTATTATTATTATTATTATTATTATTAGTAGTAGTAGTAGTAGTAGTAGTAGTAGTAGTAATAGTAATAGTAATAGTTGTATAATTATCTTTCCCTTTTATACTAAATTTTTTAAGATATGATTCCTTTCCTTAACAAAAGATGAAATAGGTGAAATACGTCATCTATCAGTATAGTTTTAACCACTTAAAATTGATCACATTTGTGTATGAAAATAAAACAATGTTTTCCCGCACAAATAATATTAAATGTTGACCTGTTCATATTACAATGTTAATTATTAATCTGTATACAAATACTGAACAACAAATATTTTGGAACCAGACACCCGTGCCACCCGTCACTGCCACCCATCACTGCCACCCACCTCGTATATTATGGTGTAGAGGACACTGCCACCCATCATCACCCACCTCGTGTTTTATGGCGTAGAGGACACTGCCACCCATCACTGCCACCCACCTCGTGTTTTATGGGTAGAGGACACTGCCACCCATCACTGCCACCCACCTCGTGTATTATGGTGTAGAGACACTACCACCCATCACTGCCACCCACCTCGTGTTTTATGATGTAGAGGACACTGCCACTCATCACTGCCACCCACTCCGTGTTTTTATGATGGAGGACACTGCCACCCATCACTGCCACCCACCTCGTGTTTTATGATGTAGAGGACACTGCCACCCATCACTGCCACCCCCTCGTGTTTTATGATGTAGAGACACTGCCACCCATCACTGCCACCCACCTCGTGTTTTATGATGTAGAGGACACTGCCACCATCACTGCCTCCCACCTCGTATATTATGGTGCAGAGGACACTGCCACCCATCACTGCCACCCACTGTGTTTTATGGCGAGAGGACACTGCCACCCATCACTGCCACCACCTCGTATATTATGGTGCAGAGGACACTGCCACTCATCACTGCCACCCACCTCGTATATTATGGCGTAGAGGACACTGCCACCCATCACTGCCACCCACCTCGTGTTTTATGGTGCAGAGGCACCATCACTGCCACCCACCTCGTATATTATGGTGCAGAGGACACTGCCACCCATCACTGCCACCCACCTCGTATATTATGGCGTAGAGACACTGCCACCATCACTGCCACCCACCCTGTGTTTTATGGTGTAGAGGACACTGCCACCCATCACTGCACCCACCTCGTGTTTTATGGTGTAGAGGACACTGCCACTCATCACTGCCTCCCACCTCGTATATTATGGTGCAGAGGACACTGCCACCATCACTGCCACCCACCTCGTATATTATGGTGCAGAGGACACTGCCACCCACCTCGTATATTATGGTGCAGAGGACATGCCACCCATCACTGCCACCCACCTCGTATATTATGGTGCAGAGGACACTGCCACCCATCACTGCCACCCACCTCGTATATTATGGTGCAGAGGACACTGCCACCCACCGTATATTATGGTGCAGAGACACTGCCATCCATCACTGCCACCCACCTCGTATATTATGGTAGAGGACACTGCCACCCACCTCGTATATTATGGTGCAGAGGACACTGCCACCCATCACTGCCACCCACCGTATATTATGGTGCAGAGGACACTGCCATCCACTGCCACCCACCTCTGTATATTATGGTGCAGAGGACACTGCCACCCATCACTGCCACCCACTGTATATTATGTTGTAGAGGACACTGCCACCACCTCTGTATATTATGGTGCAGAGGACACTGCCACCCATCACTGCCACCCACCTCATATTATGGTGTAGAGGACACTGCCATCCATCACTGCCACCCACCGTATATTATGGTGCAGAGGACACTGCCACCATCACTGCCACCCACCTCGTATATGGTGCAGAGGAACTGCCATCCATCACTGCCACCCACCCTGTATATTGCAGAGGACACTGCCATCCATCACTGCCACCCACCTCGTATATTATGGTGCAGAGGACACTGCCACCCATCACTGCCACCCACCTCGCTATTATGGTGTAGACTGTAGAGGACTGCCACCCACCTCGTATATTATGGGTTAGATGACACTGTCACCCATCGCAACAATCATCATCATCGTCATCATCATTGTAGCCGTCATCATCATCATCGTCATTATCATCATCATCAGAACCATTATCTTCCTCATCATTCATCATTTTGTCGAGGCAGAATTTTTCTGATCATCGAACACTTGGCGGTTATTAAATTTGGCGAGGTAGCGAATATAAAGTCCCGCCATATATTATCATCAGCGTCGAGCCAGTGTCAAATTGTTGTTGTTTTACCGATTTTTCGTCGATTTTTCCTTTTCTCTTTCTTTTTTTGTTTTGTTTATCGGTTTAAAAGTGAGTGAAAATATCTGAAAACGAACGCTATAAAAAGAGAATAATACGAATTCTGAAAATAAGACGAGTGAATAATAGACTTGAAAATTGGGTAAAAAATTCAATTAAATGAGTTAAAATTTCATGTCCATCGTCTAGTGATTTAAACATTAATGTATGAGGAAAAACAACTCAATAACGTTAAGTATTATATTCAGTCTAGTGTCCTGGAGTTGATACACCTTCTATAAATAATTACAATGTCAATTATTTTTGTTTAGTGTTGATCACTAATTAATATACTAACTTAAATTACCCACTTCGAGACCATAGTTGTTAATATGTAGTAAATGAACAAGACTATTAACAATATATTACTGTGTATTGTGGGCGCCTTTGTTATAAGTGTTTAAGAAATTATAACACCAGTTAGTTAGTGAGCCAGTCAGCTAGTGTGAGCCAGTCAGCTAGTGTGAGCCAGTCAGCTAGTGTGAGCCAGTCAGCTAGTGTGAGCCAGTCAGCTAGTGTGAGCCAGTCAGCTAGTGGGTGCTAGTGTGAGCCAGCCAATCAGCCAGCTAGGTGTGAGCCGGCCACAATCAGCCACAGTGTGAGCCGGCCAGTCAATCAGCCAGCTAGTGTGAGCCAGCCAGCCAATCAGCCAGCTATGTGAGCCGGCCAGCCAATCAGCCAGCTAGTGTGAGCCGGCCAATCAGCCAGCTAGTGTGAGCCGGCCAGCCAATCAGCCAGCTAGTGTGAGCCGGCCAGTCAATCAGCCAGCGGGTGAGCCGGCCAGCCAATCAGCCAGCTAGTGTGAGCCGGCCAGCCAATCAGCCAGCTAGTGTGAGCCGGCCAGCCAATCAGCCAGCTAGTGTGAGCCGGCCAACAAAGATATAAGTTGTTTTCATCCCGGTGCAGTACAGGGGAGGTCGTGTTCGGAGGGTCACAAGAAATGGAAATTTGGTGTGAGGATTAACACATGCAAATGATATGTAAATTGGTGAACTACAACACAAACATGAATATACACGTACCTACTATTGTTGTTTATTTTGTCGTGTGTGTGTGTGTGTGTGTGTGTGTGTGTGTGTGTGTGTGTGTGTGTGTGTGTGTGTGTGTGTATATAGACTCATGTTTGTGTGTATGTCTTCATTCATATATCTGCATGTAAATTCCAACCATACAACCACTGATACACTTTTTGTCATACACTCAAGCATTAAAGATTACAGTATACAGTAGACACACAAAATACTCCACCTTCCCAACCACTCACAACCCTTCTCCTTCCTCAACCCCACAACTCTACCTCCCCACCCCCCACCCCCACCCCCACCTAGAAGAAAGCACCACCACCAACACCACCACCAACATCCTCACCACCCTCACCAACCTTTTCATCACACGTTTTACATCACATGGTCTTTAAAGGCGCCACAACAAATTTAAAACTCTTATGAAGGAAAAAATTTCATCTGCATGTGGGTGAGGTCCATAACTGTGGTGCTGCTCTTGAGGAGACAACTGAGTCATTATTATGAAATACACGCACGAGTTTAGTGGCAATTTCGTGTGCCCAAATTCTCCACCTTTCATGTTTGGGGCTTTTTTTTTTTTTTTTTTTTTAGCACCTGAAAGCAAATTCTGTTTACCTAAGAAAGTGAGGAGATGAGGTGAAGGAAAATTATACAAGAGGAGGAAATGAATAGGAATAAGAGGTGAGAAGAAGAGGAAAATTGGTGTGGATTTTTTTTTGGGGGGACTAGAATGGTTAGGGTCAGGATATTGTGTGTGTGTGTGTGTGTGTGTGTGTGTGTGTGTGTGTGTGTGTGTGTGTGTGTGTGTGTGTGTACTGTGTGTGTGTGTGTGTGTGTGTGTGTGTGTGTGTGTGTGTGTGTGTGTGTGTAATGTGTGTGTGTGTGTGTGTGTGTGTGTGTGTGTGTGTGTGTGTGTGTGTGGCGTGCATGGTGTGTGTGTGTGTGTGTGTGTGTGTGTGTGTGTGTGTCATGAGTCTCTGTGTGTGTGTGTGTGTGGCGTGCATGAGTGTGTGTGTGTGTGTGTGTGTGTGTGTACATGAGTCTCTCTGTGTGTGTGTGTGTGTGTGTACATGAGTCTCTGTGTGTGTGTGTGCGTGTGTGTGTGTGCATGTATTTAATAATAACTATATTTCACCTAATAATTAGTTTTATCAGCCATTCCTCCAGGGTAGAGGCGTCCAGGATGACCAATATTAATATTTTTTCTCCTCCATTTGCGAGAAAAAAAAATCAATTCTCTTTCATAACCTAATCTTCGACGCTAAACCACCAGAAAAAAAAAGAATATCGCCACAAAATTACGATAATTAATTTAATCAAGGAATTTTCTCACTTTTCTCCCTTTTTTTACAATCATCTTTTTTGTTCGGTGTATTAACGTCTTGCTGGGTAGTGGCGCTCGTTACTCTATCTTACAGTATCTTATCTTCGTTATTATTATTGTTATTATTATTGTTTTTATTATTGTTTTGTTATTATGTTGTTGTTATCATTTTTATTGTTATTATTATTGTTGTTGTTGTTATTGTTGTTGTGGAAGATTATAAATTAATTGTATCATTAATAGCCTAACCTAACCTAACCTAATTAAGACATCGTATTATTTTAGTGTGATTATCAACGGCGTCTTTAATGAGCTGAACATAATAGTATTATACCATGCATTATTTTCCATTTAGGAGTCGTACCATAATACATTGTTATTACTGTAGTGGGGAAACTTGTTTGTAATTCACAACACTTGTTCAGTTATATGTAATAATTTTCAATAGTTTTAATCGGGGGATTATTATAATTCATACATAAATTATTGACGCATATAAAGTACAGTTAGTGGGAGGTAGCGGACACCTCGTTATACTGTATCACCGACCTGGGTTTAGCGAACACTTAACTTTTGTTCACTTTATTTTGGTTTGTAAGTGAAATTCTTAAGACGTTTACTTGGTGTTATGTTGATGATGACGATGACAACACACACACACACACACACACACACACACACACACACACACACACACACACACACACACACACACACACACACAACAAGTTATACTCCCAAGCAACTAACTGTTACGAGAGAACTTTTTCCTTTACCATTAACGCTTAGCCAAATACGAGCAACCAACATTACCTGTTGTTCACCACCAACAGACACGTTCATAGAGGCTAAACCAGGCGAGAGTTCATCTGTCCACCGTGGTACTCAAACGGTAAAAGCGACAGAGTTAAGCAAAATGTATTATAATCCACAAAAAATACGCAAAATAAATATACGGAAGGTGTAATGACAACAAACTCCACTGATCGTTTTTAACATTTACATTTTTCACTTTAAGACATCAACGCTGCCTGTGTTCATATGGTACACTTGACTACCCCAGTTTCGGGTATCCTTCTATATCAACATTTAATTGTTAATAATAATTACAGTTGCAGAATATAAAGAACAAATTAAAAAAATTGAAGAGCTGTAGATTAGCCAAACGCACCTCATCACGCCAGCCAATCAACTGCATCGGTAAAATCTGCTCTAGGCTCTGGTGGCAAAGCTCATGTGAAGGTAGCATGTGAAGGGTGCATGTAGAGGGGCATGTGAAGGGTGCATGTGAAGGTAGCATGTGAAGTGCATGTGAGTAGCATGTGAAGGTGCATGTGAAGGTAGCATGTGAAGGGTGCATGTGAGGACGCATGTGAAGGGGGCATGTGAAGGTGCATGTGAAGGGCATGAAAGAGTGCATGTGAAGGGCATGTGAGAGTAGCTGTGAAGGGTGCATGTGTAGGACGCATGGAGAGGGCATGTGAAGGTGCATGTGCAGGGGGCATGTAAGGTGCATGTGAAGGGGCATGTGAGGGTGCATGTGAGGGCATGAAGGGCATGTGAAGGTGTGTGTAAAGGGGCATGAGAAGGGCAAGTGAAGAGAGTGTGAAGGGTGTTTACTTTAGTGTGTGTTATGATCACCCTGTGTGTTTACCGTCACCCTGGTGTTGTACCGGTACCGTGGTGTTGCACCGTTACCCTGGTGTTGCACTGTCACCCTGGTGTTGTACCTGTACCGTGGTGTTGCATCGTTACCCTGGTGTTGCACTGTCACCCTGCGTGTTATACCGTCACCCTGGTGTTATACCATCACCTTGGTGTTATACCGTCACTGTGGTGTTATACCGTCACCTTGGTGTTATACCGTCTGGTGTTATACCGTCACTGTGGTGTTATACCGTCACTGTGGTGTTATACCGTCACCTTGGTGTTATACCGTCACTGTGGTGTTATACCGTCACCCTGTGTGTTATACCGTCACCTGGTGTTATACCATCACCCTGTGTTAGACCGTCACCCTGTGTGTTATACCGTCACTGTGGTATTATACCGTCACTGTGGTGTTATACCATCACCCTGTGTGTTAGACCGTCACCCTGGTGTTATACCGTCACCCTGTGTGTTAGACCGTCACCCTGGTGTTATACCGTCACCCTGGTATGCCGTCACCTGGTGTTACGCCGTCACCTGGTGTTATACCGTCACCCTGGTGTTATACCGTCACCCTGTGTGTTAGACCGTCACCCTGGTGTTATACCGCCACCCTGGTGTTATGCCGTCACCCTGGTGTTACCGTCACCTGGTGTTATGCCGTCACCCTGGTGTTATACCGTCACCCTGGTGTTATACCGTCACCCTGGTGTTATACCGTCACCTTGGTGTATACCGTCACCTGGTGTTATATCACCCTGGTGTTGCCGTCACCCTGGTGTTATACCGTCACCCTGGTGTTATACCGTCACCTGGTGTTATACCGTCACCTGGTGTTATACCGTCACCTTGGTGTTATACCGTCACCTTGGTGTTCCCGTCACCTGTTATACCGTCACCTGGTGTTATACCGTCACCTGGTGTTATACCGTCACGGTGTTATACCGTCACCTTGGTGTTATACCGTCACCCTGGTGTTATACCGTCACCCTGGTGTTATACAGTCAGCCTGGTGTTAGACCGTCACCCTGGTGTTATGCCGTCAGCCTGGTGTTATACCGTCACCCTGGTGTTATACCGTCACTGTGGTGCTATACCATCACCCTGTGTGTTAGACCGTCACCCTGGTGTTATGCCGTCAGCCTGGTGTTATACCGTCACCCTGGTGTTATACCGTCACTGTGGTGCTATACCATCACCCTGGTGTTATACCGTCACCCTGGTGTTATACCGTCACCTTGGTGTTATACCGTCACCTTGGTGTTATACCGTCACCCTGGTGTTATACCTCACCCTGGTGTTATACCGTCACCCTGGTGTTATACAGTCAGCCTGGTAGACCGTCACCCTGGTGTTATACCGTCACCCTGGTGTTATACCGTCACCCTGGTGTTATACAGTCAGCCTGGTGTTAGACCGTCACCCTGGTGTTATGCCGTCAGCCTGGTGTTATACCGTCACCCTGGTGTTATACCGTCACTGTGGTGCTATACCATCACCCTGTGTGTTAGACCGTCACCCTTGTTATACCGTCACCCTGGTGTTATACCGTCACCCTTGTTATACCGTCACCTTGGTGTTATACCGTCACCTTGGTGTTATACCGTCACCCTGGTGTTATACCGTCACCCTGTGTGTTAGCCGTCCCTGGTGTTATACCGTCACCTTGGTGTTATACCGTCACCCTGTGTGTTAGACCGTCACCCTGGTGTTATACCGTCACCCTGGTGTTATACAGTCAGCCTGGTGTTGGACCGTCACCCTGGTGTTATACCGTCACCTTGGTGTTATACCGTCACCTTGGGTGTTATACCGTCACCTTGGTGTTATACCGTCACCCTGTGTTAGACCGTCACCCTGGTGTTATACCGTCACCCTGGTGTTATACCGTCACCCTGTGTGTTAGACCGTCACCCTGGTGTTATACGTCACCCTGGTGTTATACAGTCAGCCTGGTAGACCGTCACCCTGGTGTTATACCGTCACGGTGTTATACCGTCACCTGGTGTTATACCGTCACCGTGTTATACCGTCACCCTGTGTGTTAGACCGTCACCCTGGTGTTATACCGTCACCTTGGTGTTATACCGTCACCCTGTGTGTTAGACCGT
>NW_024748679.1:0-23974 GCF_018991925.1 Homarus americanus
CCCAGGTACATCTCTGACACTCCCAGGCACACCCTGACACCCAGGTACACCTCTGACACTCTTAGGTACACCTCCGATACCCCTGCACACCTGATACTCCCAGGTACACCTCTGACACTCCCAGGTACACCTCCGATACTCCAAGGCACACCTTGACACTCCCAGGTACTTCACTGACACTCCCTGGTATACCTCTGACATCCCAAGTAAACCTCCGATACTCCTAGGTACATCTCTGACACTGCCAGGTACACTGACAATCCGGTACTCCACTGACATTCCCTGCACACTTCTGACACTCCCAGGTACACGTCCGACACTCCCAGATACAACTCTGAAAACCCCAGGCACACCTCTGACACTCCCTAGGTACTCCTCTGTCACTCCCCGGATAAACCTCTAACACTCCCCAGGTGCACCGCTGACACTCCCAGGCACACCGCTGACACTGGCAGTTACACCTCAGACACTGCCAGGTACACATCAGACACTGCCAGGTAGACCTCAGACACTCCCAGGCACACCTGAGACACCCAAGGTGCACCCCTGACACTTCCAAG
Source organism: Homarus americanus (assembly GCF_018991925.1). Lineage (NCBI taxonomy): Eukaryota > Metazoa > Arthropoda > Malacostraca > Decapoda > Nephropidae > Homarus > Homarus americanus. The sequence continues at coordinate 561 of NW_024748679.1, forward strand.
CACCTCTGACACTCCCAGCACACCTCTGGCACCCCAGGCACACCCCAGACACCAGGCACACCTCCTGACACTCCCAGGCACTCCACTGACATCCCTGGTACAGCCTGACACCCCAGGTACACGTCCGACACTTCCAGGATACACCCCCTGCTCCCCAGGCACACCTCTGACACCCCAGGACACCTGACACCCCATGTACACCCCAGACACCTCAGGTACACCCCAGACACTCCCCAGGCACACCCCTCTGACACCCCAGGCACACCTCCTCTGACACCCCTGGTACACCTCTGACACCCCAGGCACACCTCTGACACTCCCAGGCACACCTCTGACATTCCCAGGCACACCTCTGACACCCCAGGTACACCACTGACATTCCCTGGTACACCTCTGACACCCCAGGCACACCGCTGACACTCCCAGTACACCTCCGACACCCCAGGCACACCTCCGACACTCCCAGGTACACTTCTGACACTCCCAGGTACACCTCTGACACCCCAGGCACACCTTGACACTCCCAGGTACACCCCTGACACTCCCAGATACACCTCTGACACTCCAGGCACACCTCTGACACTCCCAGGCACACCTCTGACACTCCCCAGACACCTCTGACACTCCGGTACACCTTGACACTCCAGACACCTCTGACACTCCCAGGCACACCTCTGACACTCCCAGGTACTCTTCTGACACTCCCTGGTACACCTCTGACACTCCTAGGCACACGTCCGACACTCCCAGATACACCTCTGACACTCCCAGGCACATCTCTGACACCCCAGGCACACCTCTGACACTCCCAGGTACTCCCTCTGACACTCCCTGGCACACCTCTGACACTCCCAGGCACACCTCCGACACTCCCCAGATACACCTCTGACACTCCCAGGTACATCTCTGACACTCCCCAGGCACACCTCTGACACCCCAGGCACACCTCCTGACACCCAGGCACACCCTGACACTCCCAGGTACACCTCAGACACTCCCAGGCACACACTGACACCAGTAGACCTCAGACACCCCAGGCACACCTGAGACACCCAAGGCACCCCTGACACCTCCAAGTGCACCTCTGACACTCCTAGGCACACCCTGGCACCCCAGGCACACCCCAGACACCCCAGGCACACCGCTGACACTCCCAGGTACACCTCTGACACCCCAAGTACACCCTGACACCCCAGGCACACCTCCGACACTCCCAGGCACACCTCTGACACTCCCAGGCACACTTCACACCCCAGGTACACCTGACACTCCCAGGCACACCCTGACACTCCCAGGTACACCTCTGACACTAAGCACACCTGACACTCCCAGGCACACCTCTGACACCCCCAGGCACACCTCTGACACTCCCAGGTACACCTCTGACACTCCCATGTACACCTCTGACACTCAGGCACACCTTGACACTCCCAGGTACTCCACTGACATTCCCTGGCACACCTCTGACACTCCCAGGCACACTGCTGACACTGAACAGGCACACCTCTGACACCCCAGGTACACCTCTGACACTCCAGGCACACTTCACATTCCCAGGCACACCTCGACACCCCTGGCACACCTCTGACACTCCCAGGTCCAACTCTGACACTCCCAGGTACACCTCTGACACTCCCAGGCACACCTCTGACACCCCAAGTACTCCACTGACATTCCCTGGTACACCTCTGACACCCCAGGTACACGTCCGACACTCCATACACCCTGACACACCCAGGTACATATGACACTCAGGCACACCGCTGACACTGCAGGTACACCTCCGACACTCCCAGGTACACCTCTGACACTCCTAGGCACACCTCTGACACTCCCAGGTACACCTCAGACACTCCCAGGTACACCGCTGACACCCCAGGTACACCCAGATACTCCCAGGTACACCCCAGACACTCCCCAGGCACATCTCTGACACTCCCAGGAACACCTCTGACTCTCCCAGGTACACCGCTGACACTGCCAGTTACACCTCAGACACTGCCAGGTACACCTCAGAAACCGCCAAGTACACGTCTGACATTCCCAGGTACACCTCCGACACCCCAGGTACACCTCTGACACTCCCAGGTACACCTCTCACACTCCCCAGGTACACCTCCAACACTCCCAGGCACACTCTGCCACTCCCAGGTACACCTCTGACACTCCCAGGTTTGACACTCCCAGGTACACTGAAACTCCCAGGTACACTTCTCACCTCCCAGGTACACCTCCGACCTCCCAGGTACACCTCGACCTCCCAGGTGAAACCTCTGACACTCCGGAGTACACCTCCTGACACTCCCAGGTACACCTCTGACACTCCAGGTACCTTTGACACTCCCGGTACCTCTGACACTCCAGGTACACCTCTGACACTCCAGGTACACCTTTGACACTCCCAGGTACTCTACTGACATTCCTGGTACCTCTGACACTCCCAGGTACACCGCCTGACCCTGAACAGGTACACCTCATCTCCAGGTACCTCACTCCCGTTTCTCACATTTCCAGGTACCTCCGACACTCCCCGGTACACCTCTGACACTCCCAGGTACACCTCTGACCTCCAAGGTACCTCCCACTCCCAGGTACACCTCTGACACTCCCAAGTACTCCACTGACATTCCTGGTACACCTCTGACACTCCCAGGTACGTCCGACACTCCCAGATACACCTCTGACACACCCAGGTACATATCTGACACTCCCAGGTACACCGCTGACACTGCCAGGTACACCTCCGACACTCCCAGGTACACCTCTGACACTCCCTAGGCACACCTCCACAGACCTCCCAGGTACCTCAGACACTCGGTACACCACTGACACTCCCAGGTACACCCAGATACTCTCAGGTACACCCCAGACACTCCCAGGTACATCTCTGACCTCCCAGGAACACCTCTGACTCTCCAGGTACACCGCCCCAGCACTGCCAGGTACCTCCGACACTGCCAGGTACACCTCTGACAATCCCAGGTACTCACTGACATTCCCTGTGCACTTCTGACACTCCCAGGTACATCCGACACTCCCAGATACCTCTGACACTCCCAGGTACGTCAGATACTCCAGGTACACCTCAGACACTCCCAGGTACACCTCCAGACACTCCCAGGTACACCGCTGACCTCCCAGGTACCTCTGACACTCCAATGCACGTCTGACATTCCCCGTGCCTCCGACACTCCCAGGTACGCCTCCTGACACTCCCAGGCACACTTCTCCTCTCCGGTGCACACTCAACACTCCAGAACACCTCTGACAATCCCAAGTAAACCTCTGACACTCCCAGGTACACCTATGACACTCCCAGGTACACCTCCTGACACTCCCAGGTACACGCGACACTTCCATCCTCAACACTCTGAGCCTCTGACATTCCTTTGTACCTCCGAGCACTCCCAGGTACACGCTGACACTGAACAGGTACACCTCCGACACTCCGGTACACCTCCCACACTCCCAGGTACACTTCTCACGTTCCTAGGTACCTCCGACACTCCCAGTACACCTCTGACACTCCCAGGTACACCACTGACCTCCAAGGTACCTCTGACCTCCCAGGTACCTCTGCCTCCCGGCCTCACTGACATTCACTGGTACCTCTGACACTCCCAGGTACACGTCCGACACTCCCAGATACACCTCTGCACCTGGTACATCTGTAGACCTCCCAGGTACACCCCTGACACTGCCAGGTACCTCCGACACGCCCAGGTACACCTCTGACCTCCTAGGCACAGCTCTGACCTCCCAGGTACACCTCAGACACTCCCAGGTACCGCTGACACTCAAGGTACACCCAGATACTCTCAGGTGCTGACACTCAGGTACATCTCTGACAGTCCCAGGAACACCTCCGAGCTCTCCCAGGTACACGCTGTCACTCCCAGTTACACTGCCAGGTACACCTCTGACAATCCCAGGACTCCACTGACATTCCCTGGTACACTTCTCACGCTCCCAGGTACACGTCCGACACTCCCAGATACACCTCTGACACTCCCAGGTACATCTCTGACACTCCCAGGAACACCTGACTCTCCCAGGTACACCGCCCCACCTGCCAGTTACACCTCAGACACTCCCAGGTACACCTCAGACACTCCAAGGTGCACGTCTGACACTCCCAAGTGCACCTCACAGCTCCTAGGCACACCTCCCAAGCCTCCCAGGTACACCTCAGACCTCCCAGGTACACCGGTGACACTCCCAGGTACCTCTGACACTCCCAAGTACACCTATGACACTCCCGGTACACCTCCGATACTCCCAGGTACACCTCTGACACTCCTAGGTACTCCATTGACATTCCCTGGTACACCTCTGGCACTCCTAGGTACACGTCCGACCCTCCCAGATACACCTACAGCCTCCCAGGTACATCTCTGACACTCCCAGGTACACCTCTGACAATCCCAGGTACACCTCTGACACTCTTAGGTACACCTCCGATACTCCCTGGTACACCTCCGATACTCCCAGGTACACCTCTGACACTCCAGGTACTCTCAACACTCACTGGTTTCACGTCTGAGACTCCCAGGTACACCTCCGATACTCCCAGGTACCTTTGAGACTCCAGGTACTTCACTGACACTCCCTGGTATCCTCTGTGTCCCATTTTACTCCGATACTCCCGGTGCACCTCTGATCTCCCAGGCACACCTCTGACACTCCCAGGTCGCCTCCCGACACTCCAGTACAACTCTGACACTCCCAGGTAAACCTCCGATACTCCTAGGTACATCTCTGACACTCCCAGGTACACCTTTGACACTCCTAGGTATTCCTCGGCCTCCTTGGTACTCCTCTCTGACCTCCCAGGTACACCTCTGACACTGCCAGGTACACCTCTGACAATCCCGTGCTCCACTGACATTCCCTGGTACACTTCTGACACTCCCAGGTACACGTCCGACACTCCCAGATACACCTCTGACACTCCCAGGTACATCTCTGACATCCCCAGGTACCTCTGACTCTCCCAGGTACACCTCCTGACACTTCAGGTACACCTCTGACACTCCCAGGTACACCTCTGACACTCCCAGGTACACCTCTGACACTCCTGATACACCTCTAACACACCCAGTGCTGCTGCACAGTTGCACACCTCAGACACTGCCAGGTACACCTCGAACACTGCAGGTACACCTCAGACCTCCCAGGTACACCTCAGACACTCCAAGGTGCACCTCTGGCCTCCCAAGTGCACCTCTGACACTCCTAAACACCCCTGACACTCCCAGGTACCCCTCAGACACTCCCAGGTACACCTTGACCTCCCAAGTACACCTCTGACACTCCCGGCACACCTCCGACACTCCAGGTACACCGCCGACACTCCCAGGTACCTTCTCCACTCCCCAGGTACACCTCCGACACTCCAGGTACACCTCCGACTCTCCCAGGTACACTCTCTCACATTCCCAGGTACATCTCTGACACTCCTGTACACCTCTGACACTCCCAGGCACACCTCTGACACTCAGAGGTACAACTCTGACACCCCAGGTACACCCCTGACACACCCAAGTACTCCCTGATATTCCCTGGTACACCTCTGACACTTCCCAGGTACACGTCCGACACCCCAGGAACACCTCTGACACCTCCCAGGTACACCTCCGATATTCCCAGGTACACCTCCGATATTCCCAGGTACACCTCCGATACTCCCAGGTACACCTCTTGAGACTCCCAGGTACTCACTGACACTCCCTGGTACACCTCTGACATTCCAGTTACACCTCCGACACTCTGTTACACCCTGACACTCCCAGGTACACCTCTGACACTCAGTGTACACCCCAATACTCCCAGGTACACCTCTGTCACCCCCAGGTACTCCACTGACATTTCCTGTACACCCTGACACTCTAGGTACACGTCCGGACACTCCAGGCGTACACCTCTGATACTCCCAGGTACACCTCTTCGACACCCAGTGTCACCTTGGCACTGCCAGGTACAACCTCCGACACTTGCAAACCTCCGACACTCCCAGTTACACTTCTACCCCAGGTACACCTCTGGACACACTCCCAGGCACACGTCCGATACCCCAGGTACACCTCTGATACTCCCAGTACACCTCTAACACTCCCAGGTGGACCGCTGACACTCCCACGCACACCGCTGACACTGCCAGTTGCACCCTCAGACACTGCCAGGCACCCTCAGACACTGCCCGCAGGCCTCAGACACCTCCCAGGCACACCTCTGACACCTCTAGGCACACCTCTGACACTCCCAGGTGCCACCTCAGACACTCCCAGGTACACCCCTGACACTCACAGGTCACCCCCAGATACTCTCAGGTACACCCCAGACACTCCCAGGTCCACCTCCTACACTCCCAGGTACACCTCTGACACTCCCGGTACACCTCTGACACTCCCAGGTACACCTCTGACACCCCAGGTACACCTCTGACACCTCCCAGGTACACCTCTGACACTTACAGGTACTCCACTGACATTCCCTGGTACAGCTCTGACACCCCAGGTACACGTCCGACACTTCCAGATAAACCTCTGACACTCCCAGGTACACCTCCTCTGACACTCCCAGGACACCTCAGACACTTCCAGGTACACCCCAGATACTCAGGTACAACCCCGAGACACCCAGGTACACCTCTGACACTCCCAGGTACACTCTGACACTCCCTGGTACACCTCTGACACTCCCAGGTACAACTTCTGACACTCCAGGTACACCTCTCTACATTCCCAGGTACACCTCTTACACCCCGCGTACCCACCTCATTACTCCCTGGTACACCTCTGACACTCAGGCTACACCGCTGACACTGCCAGGTACACCTCCGACACTCCAGGGTACACCTCCGACTCTCCCAGGTACACTTCTACACTCCCGTGTACCCTCCGACACTCCCAGGTACACCTCTGACACTCTGCGTACACCCTCTGACACTCCAAGGTACACCCCTGACACTGCCAGGTACACCTCTGACAATCCCAGGTACTCCTGCACACCCCAGGTACACCTGACACTCCCAGGTACACCTCTGACACTCATAGGTACACCTCCGATATTCCCAGGCTACCTCCGATATTCCCAGGTACACCTCCGATACTCCCAGGTACACCTTGAGACCCCAGGTACTCCACTGACACTCCCTGGTACACCTTGACATTCCCAGTTACACCTCCGACACTCCAGTGTACACCCCTGACACTCCCAGGTACACCTCTGACACTCCCAGGTCAACCTCTGATACTCCCAGGTACACCTCTGTCACTCCCAGGCACCGACATTCCTGGTACACCCCTGACACTCCTAGGTACACGTCCGGCACCTGGTACACTCTGATACTCCCAGGTACACCTCTGACACTCCCAGGTACACCTCTGACACTCCCAGGTACACCTCTGACACTCCCAGGTACACCTCTGACACTGGTACCTCTGTCACTCCCTGATACACCTCTAACACTCCCAGGTGCACCGCTGACACTCCCCACGTACACCGCTGACACACTGCCAGTCACACCTCTGACACTGCCAGGCACAACCCCACACTGCCAGGTAGACCAGACACCCAAGTGCACCTCTACTCCTAGGCACACCTCTGACACTCCCAGGTACCCCTCAGACACTCCCAGGTACACCTCCTGACACTCCCAAGTACACCTCTGACACCCCAGGTACACCTCCGACACTCCCAGGTACACCGCCGACACTCCCAGGAACATTCTCACACCCCAGGTACACCTCCGACACTCCCAGGTACACCTCCGACCTCCCAGGCACACCCCTCACATTCCCAGGTACACCTCTGATACTCCAGTGACACCTCTGTCACTCCCAGGCACCACTGACATTTCCTGGTACACCTCTGACACCCTAGGCACACGTCCGACACCCCAGGTACACCTCTGATAATCCCAGGTACACCCCTGACACTCCAGGTACACCTTTGACACTGCCAGGTACACCTCCGACACTCCCCAGGTAAACCTCCGACACTCCAGTTACACTTCTCCACACTCCCAGGTACACCTCGACACTCCTAGGTACACGTCCGACACTCCAGTCCACCTCTGATACTCCCAAGTACACCTCTAACACTCCCAGGACCGCTGACACTCCCACGTACAATCGCTGACACTGCCAGTTGCACCTCAGACACTGCCAGGTAAACCTCAGACACTGCCCGGAAGGCCTCAGACACTCCCAGGTACACCTCTGACACTCCTAGGCACACCTCTGACACTCCCAGGTACACCTCAAACACTCCCAGGTACACCCTGACACTCACAGGTACACCCCAGATACCTCAGGTCCACCTCCTACACCCAGGTACACCTCTGACACCCCTGGTACACCTCTGACACCCCAGGTACACCCTCTGACACTCCCAGGCCACCACTGACACTCCCAGGTACACCTCTGACACTTACAGGTACTCCACTGACATTCCCTGGTACAGCTCTGACACTCCCACGTACACGTCCGACACCTCCAGATACACCCTGACACTCCCAGGTACACCTCTGACACTCCCTGGTACACCTCTGACACTCCCAGGTACACCTCTTACACCCCAGGTACACCTTGACATTCCCAGTTACACCTCTGACACCCAGGTGCACCACTGACATTAACTGGTACACCTGTGACACTCCCAGGTACCACCGCTGACACTGCCAGGTACACCTCCGACACTCCCAGGTACACCTCCGACTCTCCCAGGCATACCTCTCACACTCCCAGGCACCTCCGACACTCCCAGGTACACCCTGACACTCCCAGGCACACCTCTGACACTCCAAGGTACACCTCTGACACTGCCAGGTACACCTCTGACAACCCAGTACTCCTGTGACACTCCCAGGTACACCTTCGACACTCCCAGGTACACCTCTGACACTCATGGGTACACCTCCGATATTCCCAAGTACACCTGATATTCCCAGGTACACCTCCGATACTCCCAGGTACACCTTGAGACTCCTGGTACCCACTGACACTCCCTGGTACACCTTGACATTCCCAGTTACACCTCCGACATCCCAGTTACACCTTTGACACTCCCAGGTACACCTCTGACACCCCAGGTACACCTCTGATACTCCCAGGTACACCTCTGTCACTCCCAGGTACTCACTGACATTCCCTGCCCTCTGCCTTAGGCACACGTCCGACATTCCAGGTTCACCTCAGACACCCAGGTACACCGCTGACACTCCTAGGTACACCTCATGCCACCCCAGGACACCTCTGACACTCCCAGGTACACCTCCGACACTCCCAGGTACACCTCTGACACTCCCAGGTACACCCTGACACTCTCAGTACACCTCTGCCACTTCCAGGTACACCTTGACACTGCCAGGTACACCTCCGACACTCCCAGGTCAAACCTCCGACACTCCCAGTTACACCTCACACCCAGTGCCACCTCCGACAACCCAGGCACACCCTCTGACAATCCCAGGTTCACCTCTGACACTCCAAGGTACACCTCTGACACTCCCAGTACACCCTGACACTCCCAGGTAAACCTCCGATACTCCTAGTACATCTCGACACCTCCCAGGTACACCCCAGACACTCCCAGGCACACTTCTCACACTCCCAGGTACACCTCGACACTGCCAGGTACACCCCTGACAATCCCAGGTACTCCCACTGACATTCCCTGGTACACTTCTGACACCCCAGGTACACGTCCGACACTCCGAGATACACCTCTGACACTCCCAGGTACATCCCTGACACTCCCAGCTACACCTATGGCCACCCAGGTACACCCTCACTCCCCAGGTGCACCGCTGACACTCCCAGGCACATCCCTGACACTCCCGGTACCACTCAAACACCTGAGGTACACCTCTGACACTCCCAAGTGCACCTCTGACACTCCTGTGTAAACCTCCGACACCCCAGGCCACCGCCGACACCCCAGGTACACTTCTCACACTCCCAGGTACACCTCCGACACTCCTAGGTACACCGCTGTCACCCCCAGGTACCTCTGACACTCCCAGGTACACCTCTGACACTCCAGGTACACCTCTGACACTCCCAGGTACACCTTGTCACTCCTAGGTACACGCCCGACACTCCCAGATACACCTCTGACACTCCCAGGTACATCTCTGACACTCAGTGCCACACCTCTGACACTCCCAGGTACACCTCTCTGACACTCCCAGGTACACCTCTGACACCCCTAGGACAACTTCTGACACTCCCAGGCCAACCCCACACCCTGTGCCTCTGTCACTCCCTGGTACACCCTGACACTCTAGGTACACGTCCTGACACCTCCCAGATACACCTCTGACACTCCTGGGTACATCTCTGACACTCCTGTGTACACCTCTGACACTCCCAGGTACACCTCTGACACTCCCAGGTACACTCCTCTGACACTCCCAGGTACTCCTCTGACACTCCCTGGTACACCTCTGACACTCCTAGGTACACGTCCTGACACTCCCAGATACACTCCTGACAATTTGCACATTCTGACACTCCCAGGTACACCTCTGACACTCCCAGGTACACCTCTGACACTTCCAGGTACACCTCTGACACCCCAGGGACACCTCTCAGACACTGCCAGGTACACACTGCAGGTGACCTCTGACACCTGCACACCTCTGACATTCCCTGGTACACTTCTGACACTCCCAGGTACACGTCCGACACTCCCAGATACACTTCTGACACTCCCAGGTACATCTCTGACACTCCCAGGAACACCTCTGACTCTCCCAGGTGCACCTGTGACACTCCCAGGTACGCCTCTGACACTCCCAGGTACACCTGTGACACTCCTAGGTACACCTCTAACACTCCCAGGTGCACCGCTGACACTCCCAGGTACATCACTGACACTCCCAGGAACACCTCTGACTCTCCCAGGTACACCGCTGACACTACCAGTTACACCTCAGACACTGCCAGTAACACCTCTGAAAATCCCAGGTACTCCACTGACATTCCCTGGTACACTTCTGACACTCCCAGGTACACGTCCGACACTCCTAGATACACCGCTGACACTCCCAGGAACACCTCTGACTCTCCCAGGTACACCTCTGACACTCCCAGGTACACCTCTGACACTCCCAGGTACACCTGTGACACTCCCAGGTACACCTCTAACACTCCCAGGTGCACCGCTGACACTCCCAGGTACATCACTGACACTCCCAGGAACACTTCTGACTCTCCCAGGTACACCGCTGACACTGCCAGTTACACCTCAGACACTGCCAGTAACACCTCTGACAATCCCAGGTACTCCACTGACATTCCCTGGTACACTTTTGACACTCCCAGGTACACGTCCGACACTCCTAGATACACCTCTGACACTCCCAGGTACATCTCTGACACTTCCAGGAACACCTCTGACTCTCCCAGGTACACCGCTGACACTGCCAGTTACACCTCAGACACTGCCAGGTACACCTCAGACACTGCCAGGTACACTTCAGACACTCCCAGGTACACCTCAGACACTCCAAGGTGCACCTCTGACACTCCCAAGTGCACCTCTGACACTCCTAGGCACACCTCTGACACTCCCAGGTACACCTCAGACACTCCCAGGTACACTAGTGACACTCCCAGGTACACCTCTGACACTCCCAAGTACACCTATGACACTCCCAGGTACACCTCCGATACGCCCAGGTACACCTCTGACACTCCCAGGTACACCTCTGACACTCCCAGGTACACCTCTGACACTCCCTGATACACCTCTAACACACCCAGGTGCACCGCTGACACTCCCAGGTACACCATGACACTGTCAGTTACACCTCAGACACTGCCAGGTACACATCAGACACTGCCAGGTACACCTCAGACACTCCCAGGTACACCTCAGACACTCCAAACCTCTGACACCCCAAGTGCACCTCTGACACTCCTGGGCACACCTCTGACACTCCCAGGTACACCTCAGACACTCCCAGGTAGGTACACCTCTGACACTCCCACACCAGGTACACCTCTGATACTCCCAGGTACACCTTGACACTCCCAGGTACACCTCTGACACTCCCAGGTACACCTCTGACACTCCCAGGTACTCCACTGACACTCCCTGGTACACCTCTGACACTCCTAGGTACACGTCCGACACTCCCAGATACTCCTCTGTCACTCCCTGATACACCTCTTACACACCCAGGTGCACCGCTGACACTGGCAATTACACCTCAGACACTGCCAGGTACACATCAGACACTGCCAGGTAGACCTCAGACACTCCCAGGTACACCTGAGACACTCCAAGGTGCACCTCTGACACTTCCAAGTGCACCTCTGACACTCCTAGGCACACCTCTGGCACTCCCAGGTACACCTCAGACACTCCCAGGTACACCGCTGACATTCCCAGGTACACCTCTGACACTCCCAAGTACACCTCTGACACTCCCAGGTACACCTCTGACACTCCCAGGTACACCTCTAACACTCCCAGGCACACCTCACACTCCCAGGTACACGTCCCGACACTCCCAGGGCATCACCACACTCCCAGGTACACCTCTGACACCCCAGGTACACCTCTGACACTCCCAGGTACACCTCTGTCACTCCCAGGTATTCCACTGACATTCACTGGTACACCTCTGACACCCTAGGTACACGTCCGACACTCCCAGATACACCTCTACGACTCCCAAGGCCAGCCTCTGACACTCCCAGGCACACCTCTGACACCAGGTGACACCTCACACTCCCATACCCTCTGTCACTCCCAGGTATTCCACTGACATTCCCTGGTACACCTCTGACACTCCTAGTGCACACGTCCGACACTCCCATACACCTCACACCTCCCAGGCAGCTCTGACACTCCCATGGCCACCTCTTACACTCCGTATACCTCTGACACCCAGGACACCTCTGAAACTCCCAGGCACCTCTCGACACTCCGTACTCTGTCACCTCTACACCTCTAATCCCAGGTGCACCCTGCTGACACTCCCACGTACACACCTGACACTGGCAGTTCCCTCAGACACTGCCAGCCACATCAGACAAATTGTAGACCCTGAGACACTCAGGCACACCTGAGACACCCAAGGTGCACCTCTGACACTTCCAAGTGCACCTCTGACACCCTAGGCACACCCTGGGCACTCCCAGGTACACCTCAGACACCGGTACAATTGACACTCCTGTACCCTGACACTCCCAAGTACACCTCTGACACTCCAGGTACACCTCCAACACTCCCAGGTACACCTCTGACACTCGGTACACTAACTCCCCAGTTACACCTCCGACACTCCCAGGTACACTCTCTGACACCCAGGAAAAACCTCTGACACTCCCTAGGTACACCTTGACACCCCAGATACACCTCTGACACTAGGTACAACTTTGACACTAGGTACACTGACACCCCAGGTACTCGACATTCCTTGCATCTCTCAACTCCGAGGTACACGCGACACTGAACGGGCACTGACACTCCCAGGCACACCTCCGACACTCCCAGGTACAATTCTCACATTCCCAGGTACACCTCCGACACCCCGGTACACCTCTGACACTCCCAGGCACACCTCTGACACTCCCAAGTACCCACTGACATTCCCTGGTACACCTCTGACACCCAGGTACACGTCCGACACTCCCAGATAACACCTCTGACACACACCCTGGTACATCTATGACACTCCCAGGAACACCGCTGACACTGCCAGGTACACCTACGACACTCCCAGGTACACCTCTGACACTCCTAGGCACAGCTCTGACACTCCCAGGTACACCTCAGACACTCCCAGGTACACCGCTGACACTCCCAGGTACACCCAGATACTCTCAAGTACACCCCAGACACTCCCAGGTACATCTCTGAGACTCCCAGGAACACCTCTGACTCTCCCAGGTCACACGGCTGACACTGCCAGTTACACCTCCAGACACTGCCAGGTACACCTCAGAAACTGCCAGGTGCACCTCAGACACTCCCAGGTACACCTCAGACACCTGCTGCGCACCTCTGACACTCCCAAGTGCACCTCTGACACTCCTAGGCACACCTCACACCCCAGGCCACCTCAGACACTCCCAGGCACGGTGACACTCCCAGGTACACCTCTGTCACTCCCAAGTACACCTATGACACCTCCCAGGTACACCTCCGATACTCCCAGTGCCACCTCTGACACTGGTACACCTCTGACACTCCCAGGTACCCACTGACATTCCCTGGTACACCTCTGACACTCCTAGGTACACGTCCGACACTCCCAGATACACCTACTGACACCTCCAGGTACATCTCTGACACTCAGGTACACATCTGATACTCCAGGTACACCTCTGACACTCTTACGCACACCTCCGATACTCCCTGGTACACCTCCGATACTCCCAGGTACACCTCTGACACTCCCAGGCACTCCTCTGACACTCCCCTGGTTCACCTCTGAGACCCCAGCAGACACCTCCGATACCTCCCAAGCACACCTTGAGACTCCCAGGTACTCACTGACACTCCCTGGTACACTCTGACATTCCCAGGTACACCTCCGATACTCCCAGGTACACCTCTGATACTCCCAGGTACACCTCTGACACTCCCAGGTCCGCCTCCGACACTCAGGTACAACCTGACACCCAGGTGTAAACCTGATACTCCTAGGTACATTCCTGACACTCCCAGGTACACCTCTGACACTCCTAGGTATTCCTCTGACACTCTTGGTACTCCTCTGACACTCCCAGGTACACCTCTGACACGCTGGTGACATCTCTGACAATCCCAGGTACTCCACTGACATCCCCTGGTACACTTCTGACACTCCCAGGTACACGTCCGACACTCCCAGATACACCCTCTGACACTCCCAGGTACATCTCTGACACTCCCAGGTACACCTCTGACTCTCCCAGGTACACCTCTGACACACCCAGGTACACCCTGACACCCCAGGTACACCTCTGACACTCCAGGTACACCTCTGACACTCCCTGATACACCTCTACACCCAGGTGCACCGCTGACTATGCCAGTTACACCTCAGACAATGCCAGGTACACCCTCAGACACTGCCAGGTACACCTCAGACAACCCAGGTACACCTCAGACACCCAAGGTGCACCTCTACACTCCCAAGTGCACCTCTGACACTCCTAGGCACAGCTCTGACACTCTCAGGTACCCCCAGACACTCCCAGGTACACCTCTGACACTCCCAGCAAACCTCTGACACTGGCAAACCTCCGACACTCCCAGGTCACACCGCCGACACTCCCAGGTACACTTCTCACACTCCCAGGTACACCTCCGACACTCCCAGGTACACCTCCGACTTCCCAGGTACACCTCACATTCCGGCACACCTCCGACACTCCCCCGGTACACCTCTGACACTCCCAGGTACACCTTGACACTCCAAGGTACACCTCTGACACTCCCAGGTACACCTCTGACACTCCCAAGTACTCCACTGACATTCCCTGGTACACCTCTGACACTCCCAGGTACACGTCCGACACTAGGAACACCTCTGACACTCAGGTACCACCTGATATTCCCAGGTACACCTCCGATATTCCCAGGTACACTCCCGAACTCCCAGGTACACCTTTGAGACCCCAGGTACTCCAATGACACTCCCGGTACACCTCTGACATTCCCAGTTACACCTCCGACACTCCCAGTTACACCTCTGACACTCCCAGGTACACCTCTGATACTCCCAGGTACACCTCTGTCACTCCCAGGTACCCACTGACATTTCCTGCACCTCTGACACTCCTAGATACACGTCCGAGACACCCAGCGTACACCCTGATGCTCCCAGGCACACCTAACATTCCAGGGATCGCTGACACTCCCACGCACGCTGACACTGCCAGTTGCACCTCAGACACTGCCAGGTACACCTCAGACACTGCCCGGTAGCCTAGACACCTCAAGGTGCACACCTCTGACACTCCTAGGCACCTCTGACACTCCCAGGTACACCTCAGACACTCCCAGGTACACCGCTGACACTCCCAGGTACACCCCAGACACCCCAGGTACACCTCCGACACACCAGGTACACCTCTGACACTCCCTGGACACACCTCTGACACTCCCAGGTACACCCCTGACACCCAGGTACACCCTGACACTCCCCATACACCCTGACACTTACAGGTACCACTGACATTCCCTGGTACAGCTCTGACACTCCCAGGCACACGTCCGACACTTCCAGATAACCTCACACCCCAGGTACATCTCTGACACTCCCAGGACACCTCAGACACTCCCAGGTACACCACAGATACTCAGGTACACCCCAGACACTCCCAGGTACACCTCTGACACTCCCAGGTACACCCTCTGACACTCCCTGATACATTTCTGACACTCCCAGGTACACCTCTGACACTCCTCAGGTACACCCTGATATTCCCAGGTACACCTCTGACACCCCAGGTACCCACCTGACATTCCCTGTACACCTCTGACACTCCAGGTCCACCGCTGACACTGCCAGGTACACCTCGACACTCCCGGTACACCTCCTGACTCTCCCAGGTACACCTCTCACACTCCCGGTACCCTTCCGACACCTCCCAGGTACACCTCTGACACTCCCAGGTACACCTCTGACACCCAAGGTACACCTCTGACACGCAGTGACCTCTGACAACCCAGGTACTCCTGTGACACTCCCAGGCACACCTCCGACACTCCCAGGTACACCTCTGACACCACAGTACACCTCCGATATTCCCAGGTACACCCGATATTCGGCACACCTCCGATACTCCCAGGTACACCTTTGAGACTCCCAGGTACCCCACTGACACTCCCTGTACCCCTTGACATTCCCAGTTACACCTCCGACACTCCTTAGCACCCCTGACACTCCCAGGCACACCTCTACTACCAGGACACCTCTGATACTCCCAGGTACACCTCTGTCACTCCCAGGTACTCCACTGACATTCCCTGTCCACCTCTGACACCCTAGGTACACGTCCGACACCCCAGGTACACCTCAGACACCCGAGGTACACCCTGACACCCCAGGTACCCCCTGACACTCCTAGGCACACCCTGACACTCCCAGGTACACTTCCGACACCCAGGTACACCTCTGACACTCCCAGGTACACCTCTGACACCCAGGTACACTCTGCCACCCAGGCACACCCTTGACACTCCCAGTTACACTTCTCACACTCCCAGGTACACCTCCGACAATCCCAGGTACACCTCTACTCCCAGGTACACCTCTGACACTCCAAGTACACCTCTGACACCCAGGTACAACTCTGACACTCCCAGGTAAACCTGATACCCTAGGTACATCTCTGACACTCCCAGGTACACCTCTGACACCCTAGGTATTCCTCTGACACTCCTGCACCTCTCTGACACTCCAGGTCCACCCTCTGACACGCACACCTCTGACAATCCCAGTACTCCACTGACATTTCCCTGTACACTTCTGACACTCCCAGGTACACGTCCGACACTCCTGATACACCCTGACACTTCCAGGACATTCTGACACCCCAGCTACATCCAGGACAACTTCTAACACTCCCAGTGCACTGACACTCCCAGGCACATCTGACACTCCCAGGTACCACTCTGACACCCCAGGTACACCTCTCACACTCCCAAGTACACTCTGACACTTGCAAACCTCCGACACCCTGTACACTCCGACACTCCCAGGTACACCTCTCACACTCCCAGGTACACCTCCGACACTCCCAGGTACACCTGCTGCACTCCCAGGTACCTCTGACACTCCCAGGTACACCTCTGACACCCGGTACACCTCTGACACCCCAGGTACACCTGACACTCCTAGGTACACGTCCGACACCCCAGATACACCTCTGACACTCCCAGGTACATCTCTGACACTCCCAGGTACACCTCTGACACTCCCAGGTACATCTCTGACACTCACAGGTACACCTCTGACACTCCCAGGACACCTCTGACACTCCCAGGTACACCTCTGACACTCCTAGGTACCCTCTGTCACCCTGGTACACCCTCTGACACTCCCAGGTACACGTCCGACACTCCCAGATACACCTCTGACACTCCAAGCACATCTCTGACACTCCCAGGTACACCCCTGACACTCCCAGGTACACCTCTGACACTCCCAGGTACACCTCTGACCCCAGGTACTCCTCTGACACCCCTGGTACACCCTCTGACACTCCTAGGTACACATCCGACACTCCCAGATACACCTCTGACACTCCCAGGTACATTCTGACACTCCCAGGTACACCTCTGACACTCCCAGGTACACCTCTGACACTCCCAGGTACACCTCTCTGACACCCTAGGGAGACCAGAAACTGCCAGGTACACATCAGACACTGCCAGGTAGACCTCAGACACTCCCAGGTACATCTGAGACACTCCAGGTGCACCTCTGACACTTCCGGTGCACCTCTGACACTCCTGCAGGCACCTCTGGCACTCCAGGGTACACCCCTCAGACACTCCCAGGCCACCGCTGACACTCCCAGGTCACACCTCTGACACTCCCAGACACACTTTCACACTCCAGGTCCACCTGACACCCCAGGTACACCTGACACTCCCAGGTAAACCTCTGACACTCCCAAGTACACCTCTGACACCCCAGGTACACCTCTGACACTCCCAGGTACACCTTGACACTCCCAGGTCACACCTCTGACACCCCAGGTACACCTCTGACACCCCAGGCACACCTTGACACTCCCAGGTACTCTACTGACATTCCCTGTACACCTCTGACACTGGTACACCGCTGACACTGAACAGGAACACCTGACACCCCAGGTACACCTCCGACACTCCCAGGTACACTTCTCACATTTCCAGGTACACCTCCGACACTCCCGGTACACCTCTGACACCCCACGCACACCTCTGACACTCCAAGGCACCTCTGACACTCCCAGGTATACCTCTGACACCCCAAGTACCCACTGACATTCCCTGTACACCTCTGACACTCCCAGGTACACGTCCGACACTCCCAGATACACCTCTGACACACCCAGGTACATATATGACACACTCCCAGGTACACCGCTGACACTGCTGGGTACACCTCCGACAACCCCAGGTACACCTCTAACTCCTAGGCAACCCCTGTCACTCCCAGGTACACCTCAGACACTCCCAGGTACACCGCTGACACCCCAGGCGTAACCCCAGATACTCTCAGGTACACCCCAGACACCCCAGGTACATCTCTGACACTCCCAGGAACACCTCTGACTCTCCCAGGCCACCGCTGACACTCCCAGATACACCTCTGACACTCCCAGGTACATCCCTGACACACCCAGGAACACCTCTGACCTCCAAGGTACACCGCTGACACTGCCAGTTACACCTCAGACACTGCCAGGTACACGCCAGATACTACCAGGTACACCTCAGACACTCCCAGGTACACCTCAGACACTCCTGCAGCCTCTACACCCTGCCTCCACACCCTAGGCACACCTCTGACACCCCAGTACACCTCAGACACTCCCATGTACACCCCGGTGACACCCCAGGTCCACCACACTCCCTGGGCACACCTATGACACACTCCCAGGTACACCTCCGATACTCCCAGGCACCCTGACACCCCAGGTCACACCTCTGACACATCCCAGGTACTCCACTGACATTCCCTGGTACACCTCTGACACTCCTAGGTACACGCCGACACTCCCAGGTACACCTCTGACACTCCCAGGTAAACCTCCGATACTCCTAGGTACATCTCTGACACTCCCAGGTACACCTCTGACACTCCAGGTATTCCTCTGACACCCTTGGTACCTCTGACACTCCCAGGTACACCTCTGACACTGCCAGGTACACCTCTGACAATCCCAGGTACTCCACTGACATTCCTGGTACACTTCTGACACTCCAGGCACACGTCCGACACTCCCAGATACACCTCTGACACTCCCAGGCACATCTCTGACACTCCTGCTAACACCTATGACACTCCCAGGTACACCTCTAACACTCCCAGGTGCACCCTGACACTCCCAGGCACATCTCTGACACTCCCAGGTACCACTCAGACACCCCAGGTACACCTCACACCCCAAGTCCACCTCTGACACTTGGTAAACCTCCGACACTCCCAGGTACACCGCCGACACTCCCAGGTACACTTCACACTCCCAGGTACACCTCCGACACTCCCAGGTACACCGCTGCCACTCCCAGGCACTCCTCTGACACCCCAGGTACACCTCTGACACTCCCAGGCACACCTCTGACACTCCCAGGTACACCTTTGACCCTGTGCCACGTCCGACACTCCCAGATACACCTTGACACTCCCAGGTACACCCTCTGACACTCCCAGGTACACCTCTGACACTCCCAGGCACCTCTGACACTCCCAGGACACTCTGACACTCAGGTACACCTCTGACACCCTAGGTACCTCTGTCACTCCCTGGTACACTGACACTCCTAGGTACACGTCCGACACTCCCAGATACACCTCTGACACTCCCAGGTACATCTCTGACACTCCCAGGTACACCTCTGACACTCCAGGGTACACCTCTGACACCCTGGTACACCTTGACACTCCCAGGTACTCTCTGACACTCCCTGGTACACCTCTGACACTCCTAGGTACACGTCCGACACTCCCAGATACCTCTGACACTCGGTGCACATCTCTGACACCCCAGGTACACCTCTGACACTCCAGGCACACCCTGACACTCCCAGGTACACCTCTGACACTCCCAGGGGACCCTCAGACACTGCCAGGTACACATCAGACACTGCCAGGTAGACCTCAGACACCCCAGGAACACCTGAGACACCCAAGGTGCACCTCTGACACCTCCAAGTGCACCTCTGACACTCCTAGCACACCTCTGGCACTCCCAGGCACCCCAGACACCCCAGGTACACCGCTGACACTCCCAGTACACCTCTGACACTCCCAGGTACACTTCTCACACCCCTGCACACCCCCGACACCCCAGGTAAACCCTCTGACACCCGGTAAACCTCTGACACCCAAGCACACCTCTGACACCCCAGGTACACCTCTACACTCCCAGGTACACCTTGACACCCCAGGTACACATCTGACACTCCCAGGTACACCCTGACACCCCAGTACCAACCTTGACACCCCAGGTACTCTACTGACATCCCTGGTACACCTCTGACACTCCCAGGCACACCGCTGACACTGAACGGGACACCTCCGACACTCCCCAGGTACACCTCCGACACTAGGCACACTTTCACATTTCCAGGTACACTCTGACACCCTGCACACCTCTGACACTCCCAGGCACCACCTCTGACACTCCAAGGCACCTCTGACACCCCAGGCACACCCTGACACTCCCAAGTACCACTGACATTCCCTGGGACACCTCTGACACTCCCAGGTACACGTCCACACTCCCAGATACACCTCTGACACACCCAGGTACATATGACACTCCAGGTACACTGCCTGACACTGCCAGGCACACCTCCGACACTCCCAGGTACACCTCTAACACCCTAGGCACACCTCTGACACCCCCAGGTACACCTCAGACACCCCAGGTACACCTCCGACACTCCCAGGTACACCTCTAACACTCCCAGGAACACTGACTCTCCCAGGTACACCGCTGACACTGCCAGTTACACTCTCAGACACTGCCATCCCTGACAATCCCAGGTACCCAATGACATTCTGGAACACTTTATGACCCAGGTACACGTCCCACACCCCCAGATACACCTCTAGACACTCCCATACATCTCTGACACACCAAGGAACACCTCTGACTCTCCCAGGTACACTGCTGACACTGCCAGTTACACCTCAGACACTGCCAGGTGCCACGTCAGAAACCTACCAGGCACACTGCAGACCCAGGTACACCCTCAGACACCCAGCACCTCTGACATTCCCAAGTGCACCTCACACTCCTAGGCACACCTCTGACACTCCCAGGTACACCCAGACACTCCCAGGTACACCGGTGACACTCCCAGGTACACCTCTGACACTCCCAAGTACACCCTATGACACTCCCAGGTACACCTCCGATACTCCCAGGTACACCTCTGACACCCCCAGGCACACCTCTGACACCCCAGGTACTCCACTGAAATTCCTGGGTACACCCTCTGACACTCCTAGGTACACGTCCGACACTCCCAGATACACCTACTGACACTCCCAGGTACATCTCGTGACACACCCAGGTACACCTCCGATACTCCCAGGTACACCCTTGAGACTCCCAGGTACTTCACTGACACTTGCATACCTCTGAGATTCCAGGTACACCTCCGACACTCCCTGTACACCCTGATACCCCAGGCACACCTCTGACACCCCAGGTCCAAACCCGACACTCCCAGGCGTACAACTCTGACAATCCAGGTAAACCTCCGATACCTTGGTACATCTCTGACACCCAGGCACACCTCTGACAATTCTGGGTCTTCCTTTGACACTCCCTGGTACCCACTTACACTGGTACCCTAATCTCAGTGACACCGGTGACACCCCAGGTACACCTCTGACACTCCCAGGTACACCCTGACACTCCCAGGCACACCTCTGACATCCCCAGGTACACCTCTGACACTCCTGATACACCTCTAACACACCCAGTTGCCCGCTGACACGCCAGTTACACCTCAGACACTGCCAGGTACACCTCAGACACTGCCAGGACACCGCAGACACTCCGTACACCTCAGACACCCAAGGTGCACCTCTGACACTCCCCAAGTGCACCTCTGACACTCCTAGGCACACCTCTGACACTCCCAGGTACCTCAGACACTCCCAGGTATACCTCTGACACCCCACCACACCTCTGACACTCCCAGGTACACCTCCGACACTCCCAGGACACCGCCGACACTCCCCAGGCACACTCTCACACCCCAGGTACACTCCTCCGACACTCCCAGGTACACTGCTGTCACTCCCAGGTACACCTTGACACTCCCAGGTACACCTCTGACACTCCCAGGTACACCTCTGACACTCCCAGGTGCACCTTTAACACTCCCAGGTACACCTCTGACACTCCCAGGAACACCTCTGACACTCCCAGGTACTCACTGACATTCCCTGGCACACCCTGACACTCCCAGGTACACGTCCGACACTCCCAGATACACCTCTGACACTCCCAGGTACATTCTCTGACATTCCCAGGTACACCCCTGACACTCCCAGGTACACCTCTCTGACACTCCCAGGTATACCTCCTTGACACTCCAGGAACTACCTCTGAAACTCCCAGGTACACCTCTGACACCCCTAGGTACTCTCTGTCACCCCTGATAAACCTCTAACACTGGTGCACCGCTGACACTCCCACGTACAACTGACACTGGCAGTTACACCTCAG
>NW_024748680.1:0-10405 GCF_018991925.1 Homarus americanus
TGTGTGTTTGTGGATGTAGAACGTGGATAATAGGTTTGTTTGTGGGTGTAGGGCGTGGATAGTAGGTTTGTTTGTGGGTGTAGGGAGTGGATAGTAGGTTTGTTTGTGGGTTTGGGGCGTGGATAGTAGGTTTGTTTGTGGGTGTAGGGCGTGGATAGTAGGTTTGTTTGTGGGTGTAGGGCGTGGATAGTAGGTTTGTTTGTGGGTGTAGGGCGTGGATAATAGGTTTGTTTGTGGGTGTAGGGCGTGGATAGTAGGTTTGTTTGTGGGTGTAGGGCGTGGATAGTAGGTTTGTTTGTGGGTGTAGGGCGTGGATAGTAGGTTTGTTTGTGGGTGTAGGGCATGGGTAGTAGGTTTGTTTGTGGGTGTAGGGCGTGGATAGTAGGTTTGTTTGTGGGTGTGGGGCGTGGATAGTAGGTTTGTTTGTGGGCGTGGGGCGTGGATAGTAGGTTTGTTTGTGGGTGTGGGGCGTGGATAGTAGGTTTGTTTGTGGGTGTAGGGAGCGTGGATAGTAGGTTTGATTGTGTGGGTGTAGGGCGTGGATAGTTGGTTTGTTTGTGGGTGTGGGGCGTGGATAGTTGTGGTTTGTTTGTGGGTGTAGCAGGGCGTGGATAGTGGGTTTGTTTGTAGATTGTGGGGCGTGGATAGTGGGTTTGTTTGTGGGTGTGGGGCGTGGATAGTGGGTTGTTTGTGGGTGTGGGGCGTGGATAGTGGGTTTGATTGGGTGTGTGGGGTGGATGGTTGGTTTGTTTGTGTGGGTGTGGGGCGTGGATAGTGGGTTTGTTTGTGGGTGTGGGGCGTGGATAGTGGGTTTGTTTGTGGGTGTGGGGCGTGGATAGTGGGTTTGTTTGGCTGGGTGTGTGAGCATGGATAGTGGGTTTGTTTGTGGGTGTGGGGCGTGGATAGTGGGTTTGTTTGTGCTGTGGGGCGTGTGGATAGTAGGTTTGTTTGTGGGTGTGGGGCGTGGATAGTAGGTTTGTTTGTGGCTGTGGGGCGTGGATAGTAGGTGTGTTTGTGGGTGTAGAGCGTGGATAGTAGGTATGTTTGTGGGTGTAGAGCGTGGATAGTAGGCATGTTTGTGGGTGTAGGGCGTGGATAGTAGGTATGTTTGTGGGTGTAGGGAGTGGATAGTAGGTTTGTTTGTGGGTGTTTGGGAGTAGATAGTAGGTATGTTTGTGGGTGTAGATACATACATTGTTAAGAGGAATAAATCAAAATGGGAAGAAGATTAAGATAAATATACTGATGATTAATGGTACAGGTGAGTTAATAAAATTGATATAAATAGATAAATACAGTAGATAGATAGATAGATAGATAGATACAGTAGATAGATAGATAGATACAGTAGATCGATAGATAGATAGATGTATGATTTTGTATACCGCAAGAGTAACTAAATATTCCTGTACCTGTATTTTCTTTCAGTTACAAAATACACAGGATTATAAATATGAGTATGCACATTGCACATCAGGTGTTACAGTCAGTGGTAATATTTTGTAATACTCTTAAGTGATGAGGTAACAGAGGAAATAGACGGATACTAACGGAGAGTTTTTGTAGAATTAGACAGACATTCAGACAGTAAAACTTCTTCCGACAATACAAATTTTGACGGTGGAATTTATACACGAGAGTGTATGGATAATTATGATGAGCTGAATTATGACATCTACGTCTGATAATCAGTTGTTTAGAATGGATTATTATTATTTTGTTGAGTTATTTAACAGTTCGAGAAAAGGTTTATTATGGTACTATGTCCTATTATCACACAAGGTCATAATTGAAGTAAAATAACCAATTATACTGTATTATTTTAGACAATACATAAGAACATAAGAATATAAGAATGGAGGAAACTGCAACGGGCCTATTGGCCCATACTGGGCAGTCCCGTTTACACCCAACCCCTATTGCTCATATGAGCATCCAACCTATGTTTGAAGCAATTCAGCGTATTCCAGTTAATGATGATATTTGGTAACTTGTTTCATTCATCCACTACTCTGTTTCCAAACCAGTGTTTACCTATTTCACGCCTAAATCTAAATTTGTCTAATTTAAAACCATTGTTACGAGTTCGCTCCTCGTTGGATAGTTTGAGTACCTTTGTAATGTCACCTTTGTTTAGCCCTGCCTTCCACTTATACACCTCTATCAGGTCGCCCCTCGCTCTACGTCTCTCAAAGGAGTGCAAATTAAGAAGCTTTAACCTGTCTCTATACTCAAGGTTCCTAATGCCCGGGATTAGTCTTGTCATTCTCCTCTGAATTCTTTCCAAGGATTCTATATCCATTCTGTAATACGGTGACCAGAACTGAACTGCGTAATCCAGGTGTGGTCTCACAAGAGCATGATACAGTTTTAGGATGGCCTCGCTAGTCTTGTAACTAACACTCCTTTGTATGAACCCAAGTACTTTATTAGCCTTGTTACGAGCAAAAACACATTGTTTACTTGGCTTAAGGTTCCTACTTATCATTACTCCTAAATCTCTCTCACAGTCGGATTTCTCTATGGCATCGTTCTTCATCTGGTATCTGGTTTCCCTGTTTACATCTCCTATACTGAGTACTTTACATTTGTAGAAGTTGAATTTCATCTGCCATTTTTCAGACCATTCGAAAAATTTGTTTAGATCTTCCTGTAGTTTTGCCGAGTCCTCGTCAGATTTGATAACACGTCCTATTTCAGTGTCATCAGCAAATTTACTTATGTTGCTGTCAATGCCGATATCTATGTCGTTTATGTATATAATAAATAATAGTGGTCCAAGTACTGAGCATTGGGGAACTCCACTTGTGACGTTGCTCCAATGGGACTTAGTGCCGTTAATGCTCACTCGCTGTTTCCTGTCCTGTAACCACGCCCTAATCCATTTAAGGATGTCACCTTTGATGCCATGAGCTTCTACCTTTCTAATTAGTCTTTCGTGGGGGACTCTGTCGAAGGCATTGCTAAAGTCGAGATAAACCACATCATAATTGTGCCCCTCGTCCACCGATTCGAAAACTGATGAAAAGAATGTTAATAGATTAGATAGGCAAGAACGTCCCCTTGTGAAGCCATGCTGGGAATCATTGATCAATCGGTGCTTCTCCAGGTGATTTCGAATAGAGTTTGAAATGATTGCTTCCAGTAATTTGCCTACTATTGATGTTAGACTGATTGGGCGGTAGTTAGAGGATAGTGATCTATCCCCCTTCTTGAAAATCGGTATTACATTCGCTATCCTCCAGGATTCTGGTACTACACCTGTTTTTAATGACATGTTAAACAACTTTGCTAAGGGCATACTAAGCTCTTCCTTACATTCCTTTAATACTCTGGTAAATATCTCATCGGGACCAGGTGACTTATTAGGCTTTAGTTTGGCTATTTGCTTACTAACATCGTTACTAGTCACTACTATCTCACTTAATTTGTTTTCTTCACTATCTCTGAATAGAGTCGGTTCCTCGGGTATTCCCTGGACATGCTGGATAATATACCATCTACTTAAGGAGGTGATGTAGGTAAGGTAGATTGATATTTTAACATTAATTTACTCAGTTTTTTCTTAGTATCGGATTTTTTTTTTAGTTTTTATTCTGACAATTTATAATGCAAGCAGCGTTCACATGTTGTCAACCGCCCCCAAGTGTACAAGAAGTTTGGACTGTAACTGTACCGTCAATAAGTGGCTGTAACTGCACCGTCAATAAGTGGCTGTAACTGTACCGTCAATAAGTGGCTCTGTATTCTGAACACGGGGATCTCTACAGTATAACCTACGAGTATAACTGTGGTGAAAGAACTGCTTCCCCGCATTATGTTGAGGAAGATTCGTATACAAACTTTTTGCCCTGACTTCGTAGTAAAAAAAATCTTAGGGAAAATATATTGAATTTATTTTTAATGTTTATTTATTTATTGTTGTCGTTGGTGTTTTTTTGTTTTTTTACCGGGATGTGTGTTATATTCACGAAAATGGAGTCAAGACAAATGATGGACACGTTGATGTGAAGTAACACAGTAAATGATGTTGTTTGTGTTGCTGTGTTATTTATTTATTGTGTTTCTTATTCTTTTCTGTTTATTTTGTTTTATTTAGTTTTATTGTAGTAATTGTTATTCTTTTTTTTATTCCTACTTATTTTCATTTTACTGTTTATTCGTTTTCTTATTTTCATTTTATTGTTCAATAATTTTCCATTCATTCTTATTTATTTATCGCGTTGGTGTATTTCATTTATTTGCTATTCTCTTAGGTATTTCACATTTGCATTAATTAATCTTCAAATCATTGGTTGCTATTTTTATCATACTAGTTTAATGTTCACCTCAGCAGTCAACTGGCTTATGTCTAAACAATGTCTACCACTGTTTTAGCCAGACTTAGTTATGAGACTTGTAATTCAGTATCCATTACGTACCGTTTATCAGTGTAATTTGTGGTAATGGATTGCCCAATGTAATTATATATATTGTCTTACTGAAAAAAATGCGGTGTAACCAAGATTAAGTTTTATAGAGTTTGTATTTAAGGGTTATTCTCCTATACTTCTCTTAGATTCTGAATATATTTTTCAATGAAGGGTGTTGTGTGGTGTGTGATGTACAGGTGTGTACAGGTGGTGGTTACACCTGACTTCGAGGCAGGTGTGTATAGGTGCCAGATACACCTATGGTTACAACACAGGTGTATCCGGCAGCAGTAGTAACAAAGGGGCTATATGGGCTCCGGCGGCCATGTCGTGACACCGGCCAGCAGAATCCCCCGGTGAAAAAGGGAAACAAGATGGCCGTCCCCCATTCAATATGTAAACAACTCGACCTGAAATGTTGTTTATTGGACATTTTTCTCATTAGGGAGTCGAACCCTTGTTTTGAGTTGGTGTTCAACTACCGTGGCTGACGGCCATCACCTGTGATTCAACTGGTAGAATTAAGTGTAATAATAATAATAATAATAATAATAATAATTAACGGTTTATTGAAAGAGCTTGGCAGCCAGAAGGCTGAAAATATACAGTTACATATTTGGGGAATGGGTTTCGAATTACAAATAATATACAAGTAACATAAGTGATACAAATAAGATATATAATAACTAGATGGGGAAAAGCTCAAGCTACAGTGCATTTCAACATAGTGACAGTGCAAGAAGTAGTATTTACTGGGAGTGAATACACTGGTTTATTACAAGTTATTGATAATTTTACAATGGTTGGGACTGGGCTGTTCTTATAGCGATCAGTTCGTGCACTTATGGGCTGGATGCGGTTGTGGTGTCAAACAGCAATTCTCGGGCTAGGGATCTCAGGTGGTAATAGGAGCCGGTGTCGAGGATGGTGTAGAAGCTTCTTAGCAAATTTGCAGATGTGGTCGTGGTGATGGTCAGTGAGAGTCGAAAGGGTCAGTGTGTTGAGCGCTTCTTGATATGTGGAGTAGGAAGGGGAGAGAATAATCTTGCATGCCCTCTTTTGCACTTTTACTAGGTGGGCATGTTATCAAATGAACCCCTGTCCTAATGGGCCCTAGTCCTAATGGGCCCCAGTCCTATTGGGTCCCAGTTTTAATGGGCCCCAATTCTAATTGGTCACATTTCCAATGGTTCTCAGTCCTAATGAGCCTCAGTCCAAAGATACCACAGGCCTAATGGTTCCAGTCTTAATAGACCTCAGTCTTAATGAGTCCCAATCCTGACGGCTCTCAATACTAATGGGCCTCAGTCCTAATAGTTTTAGGTTGGGACCCATTAAGACTGGCTTCTATTTACCTTACAAGCACTGTGTTCTACCGTGTCATCCCGTGTGTGTGTGATTTCCCGTGTCAGGTGGTATAATACGCAGGTGAGTGGCTGCCAGGTAGGGTGGGTGAGGGTGGGCACCTTGATGCAGGGGAAGGTGAGTTCCTGATGCTGATTCACACCAGTGTCATGATGAGGTAATCTTATCACCTTATTAGTGTACGATGAGTGGGTGGGCGTGGTGTGGAGGGGTGGGGGCGCGGAAGGGGTAGGCAGCAAGGGGCGTGGTGTATGGTGGGGGGAGGGTAAGGGGCGTGTAGGGGTAGCTAAGTGGGCGTGTTGAGTTGGGCAAGAGGGAGGCGTGGTGGGTGTAGGGGCGTGTATAGGAGGCGGGAAGTGGTGATGGCGCACGCCACTAATCACTCTGACCTTACTGAACACAACCCATTATACAGCATAATTAGTGTTGCTTCCATCAGCCTCACACAGTCAAACACACTATTTACATTTTCTCTTCACATATATTTTATTTTATTCGTTTCAAGTGGGACTCGAATTTCAGCCTTGGAGTCGAAGAGGAATTTTTTAGGAGAAGTTGAAAAGAAATCGTGTTTAGTTGAAGACGAATGTGTTCTTATATAAAAGTGAAGGAATTAACCAGACGTGTTTGATTGTTTGGGAGTCTCTATCTCTCACACTCGAGTCCAAGATGTCCCCCTTGAGGACGGTGTTCGTGTAGCGTCGTCAAACTCGCTCTTGGTTTTTATTCAGCAGGAAGAGCTACACCCGCCACCTGGTGTTGGCCGTGTCTGGTGACCATCATATTAACAAGGCCGCTCTCTCGTGCCTTGTCCACACGCCACCCCCCCCACCTCCATATTGTACCGTTTTGTCCTTTATTAACGGTGGTGTTACTACAGGCAGCGTGGTGTGGGGGGAGGGCCGCTGCTTCACATTGTTCAGTCTTTGACGTGTAACACAAACGTGAGATGTTGTGGTCCTTCACTACCTCACAACACACACACATCTCCTAATTACCACATGCTGTTGTTATTAAAGCTCCACCAATGAGTACGCGTCGCTGTCTCGTCCTTTGCTCCGCCGACCATTACAGTGTGTAGCTGTAGGACTCGCCGCCGTGTTTGTTTCATGTAGCGACACTAAGCTCCCGGAAATTTGTAGGTGTTAAGCTGGAGCGTTTGAGCTGTTGTTGTCGTCACCTTGTTGATGTTTTGTAGGTCTGTGTTGGCTGAGGATTGTTGTTAGTGTTTCTTAAGGCATTAATAAACTAGTCATGAGGTTCTATAGGAATTATATCCTGCTGTTCTTTTTGTTCTTGTTCTTTTTATTGTTGTTGTTGTTCTTCAGTTGCATAATTCGAGTTGTGATTATCAGTAGAAGTTTGACGGGCTAGATTCTCTTATCGTTTCTTTAATTCATAAACAAGAACCGTAAACACAAGAGCAAAACAAAGACATAACCAATGAACTAAAAACAAATATATTGAAGGTTTAAATTTCTGGGATAGATTTAAATAGATCTTGGGTATATTTTCTCGTTCTTGGAGGTCAGGCCAGGCGAGGTCAGGTCATGTCATGTTAGGTGTACCGAATACGCTAGCAGAGGTGGTCAGATGCCTTGGGAATACTGCAGAGTAATTGAGGTCAGGTCAGGTGGCCTCAATACCTGCTTCAAGGTGTAATAGAGGTGAAAAATAATGGGTTTCTTGATTGGATCTGGTTAAGTCAGGTCAGGTAAAGTCAGATACAGAGGGTGGGTGTATGACTGTGGGTTGGTGGGTGTATGACTGTGGGTTGGTGGGTGTATGACTGTGGGTTGATGGGTGTATGACTGTGGGTTGTTGGGTATGACCGTATTAGGTTGATAGGTGCTTATGACGCTGTGGGTTTGGTAGAACCTGACACAGCAGGATTTGATGGGTGTTTTGACTTTGCACAGGTTTGGTGGGTGCGCGGCTGTGTGGGTTGGTGGAACAGCCATGTTTTCTGTGGGTTTGGCAGAAGTGTATGGCTGTGGGTTGAAGTGGAATTGTATGACTGTGGGTTGGTGGGAGTATGACTGTGGGTTGATGGGTGTTTGACTGCGGGTTGGTGGGTGTATGACTGTGGGTTGGTGGGTGTATGACTGTGGGTTGGTGGTGTATGACTGTGGGTTGATGGGTGTATGACTGCGGGTTGGTGGGTGTATGACTGCGGGTTGGTGGGTGTATGACTGTGGGTTGGTGGGTGTATGACTGTGGGTTGGTGGTTGTATGACTGTGGGTTGGTGGGTGTATGACTGTGGGTTGGTGGGTGTATGACTGTAGGTTGATGGGTGTATGACTGGGTTGGTGGGTGTATGACTGTAGGTTGATGGGTGTATGACTGGGTTGGTGGGTGTATGACTGTGGGTTGGTGGGTGTATGACTGTGGGTTGATGGGTGTATGACTGTAGGTTGATGGGTGTATGACTGTGGGTTGGTGGGTGTATGATAGTGGTGACAAAGATTATTTGAGCTTGACAAAATTTAGATAGATAGCAGCATGGTTTAGTCGTGTTCAGTTTAGTTTAAATTGTGTTTAGGTTAGGTTGGGTCATGTCAGGTACAGAGTTTGGCCAGGGTCCTTTATTCAAGCTGTCAGGGTTAAACTTCCTTCCTAGAAAGATGAACACACGAACCTACGGACGACACACGAACACAATAACACATGATCATACACGGAAACGAACACACGAATGGACATACTCAGGATATCAGGGAATAAATATAAAATTATAAAAATGCATAAAATGTCTTTGACGGATAAACAACTTTGTAATGTTAGAATCGATATTACTGATATTATAGAAAATCAAACTAACTTCCTTTAAACACTCTTGGCTCTTCCTGTGTATAAGAAGAGTTTAATCTGGTATATTTTTTTTTCTAGTAATTGGTGTTATCAGGGGAAGAGATTGTGTCGTTTGTGGTCTGCCATTCAAGGTTGTTTAGTGTTTGAAGCTCGTTAATTCATTATGCTTGTAGCCCCCATCTCTGCATACAACCCTGGTGCTTCTTGATGTTGATACTCCCACGAAAATAAATTGTCAGATTAACGAAACGAAGATTAAAAATTTTGTTTTAATTCACGGATTAACCATACTTCACCCAATCTAACTTAACCTATCCTAACCTAACCTAACCTAATCTAATCATAGTTGTGTTTTAAAAAAAGGTTTACAGGCATAGGTAACAAGCTGGTCCTTTAACGGGAGAACACAAGGCTTCCCAACCCTCACCTGATGAAATAGAATCACTATACCCAACCTGATCTAATTAAGGACACGTTAGGCTTTGTAAGATAGTTTAGTTTGAAGTGTTGTGAATCTCCGTGGGTGTTATAGATTCACTTGGTATACTACATGTGTAAAGTCAGGATATATACAATGTGTGTTGATTTTTCTACCCGTGTGTTAAATATTTTTGTGGGGAGGGGGAGGTATTTTCCTGTCGGTTTCCACTCTAGCTTTCCACCAATGTTATTTCTCCCTTCTAGATTTCTATACCCTTTGATCCACCTTACCTAAGAGTGGAATGAGATAAATAGAATTGGTGGAGTGGAATGTCTGTATAATTGATGTCAGGATCCAACTCTGCCCTGGACTACACAGGATTGATCGTCACTGGTGTTGTAAGACTGTACAGAAAACCGCCTCTTGTGTTGTTCCCACGTATTAAAGAGCGATGAAGGTAAACTGAACAAGCACGCTGGGCAATGCTCGTTGTTGTAGTGGAATACACATGAAACCCAGTCAGTTGAGGGTGTAAATCTTCGCCTGCCTCTGGAATGCACTACACACGCTATGCCAAAACTGAGATATACTCGGCATGTCAACACTGAGACACACATGCTATGCTAACAAACATATACTCACATAAACTATGCCAGTATTAAGACACATACACTATGAGAAACACCGGCTGTGCCTAAACTAATGATTCCCCGCTCTCCATGAACGCTGAGATAACAAGTTGACTTTTTTTATCGAGGAGGAGCCAAAGTCTTTCACGATAGTCACCGTCTTAGCTAAACTTGTTAACATGGTTAGCAACTTCTGGAAACATCGCGCTTAACCGAGTTATCAAGTTGTGAATAAGCTGACTCACAAAGGAGACGTATTCCTCGACGAATTAATCTTACCAGCTTACAAGCTCTTTATTAATTAATGACAAGCGTTACACCTGTCCGCCATTCTAGGCCACGCCTCTCCCCCCCCCCCCCTCCCCTTAAGTCAATAGCCTTCAAAAGCAGTGAAAGACGAAATTGGTTCTTATAATCATGACTGCTTTCTCCGGACATTGTGTATACAACACACTCTAAACTAAGCCTAGGTACCTTCTTAACCCCTCATAATCCGCCTATGGAAAGTCTGGGACTCTGACCATATTTTCATTATTTTTCCTTTCCAAATTTAGGGTAAACCTGATTTCTCTGTGATCACTGTTCCCAAGTTCTTCCCCTATTGTGATATCTCTGATAATATTTTCTTTATTTGTTCTTACTAGGTCTAATATATTGTCACCTCTAGTAGGTTCTGTAATTAGTTGATTCAAAAAATTGTCCTGTACTGCGTCTAGGAAGTCGTCAGATTCATAGTCACCTACAATGTTGTCCCAGTCAATATTTC
>NW_024748681.1:0-16885 GCF_018991925.1 Homarus americanus
ACAAGAGGGATAATCTTGTTCGACCATTTATTCCATCGACTGCTACTTTTAATCACACATCTCCTTGTAAAACTTGTAGGGCAAGTGTCAGCTGTAAGGAAGGATAAACATAACACAGACAGTTTAAGTCGTCAGCCATAGTCAGTTCTGAAGGGAAGCTGCTATGACATAAACCAGCTGTCAGCCCTTGTCAGTTCTGAGGGGAGTTGTTCTCCATTAAACTAGACTTAAAGGAAGGAACTAAAATATTTACATACTACTTTTCGTTTACAACAGTTATTCGGCGAAGCTTACGCGAAACAATTATAGTTCAGTAAACAGTGAGGTGTTTGGTACACAGGTTCGATCCCGGGCACGCCTAGTACACACAGGTGTACATGGGTACCTTACTTTACATTTGGGAAATGAAGGCAGTAGAGTACAGTCCCCGGCCACGCTGCTTCTTTCCGTCTCGAGTCTTAACATACAGTGTACTGTGTTCACAGTGTCCCTAACGGCCCGTCATGTCTGTGGGACCAGCATAACATTTTCGAGACAGCGGACTCCGTTATAACCTGAGGTAGTAAGTACTGCAGGTGAAGCCGTGGGTCACAACAACTACACTCCCTCACAGGGGAAGCTGCTACATCACGGAGGGTGTGAAGCCCAACAGCAGCCTGTCAAAGTCTAGAAACAAAACACAGCTCTGACTCTGTTGAAGATCCATTCGTTTTTTTTAAGGGGGAAATACAGACACTGCAGCGCTGGGTCAGGCCCTCAGGTCTGCACAGTTCAGACGGCTTTTCAAGCCCTCACCTGTCTTTTAAAGGAGTGTGTTACGACCCTTGGCCTCTTAGGGTGTAACAATGTCACAAATTACACTTTGTATTATAGGTCCAGGAATAAATCCCACCAAATTATCTCCTCATTACTATGGGGTATATTGAAATTCAATGCAGTGGCTTTACTTACCAAATATATTTTAACAAATAAACAAACAATAAAACAAGTATATCCGGATGTACAAAAACTAAATAAATACAAATTAACACTGAACAAATGAACTACTAAACCGAGTGACAAAACAACGAACATCAACGTAATGATTGAACACTTATTTAGTCTAGACATTACCCAAAACAACGTGGTTATCCAACACACGTAACTCATAAACAAATACGGTATTTATCGTTGAATTCTACAGTATGACTACACACAGTCTCACATATAAATCACTATGTAATACTTGGTGTTCTCAAAAGTCGAGCAAGGTTAACACGGTATACCACTAGAGATATTGGTTTTGTCAGCAAGTTACATAAAGTGACAATATGATTGTGTGTGTGTGTTGGAAATTCAGTACAATTTATCTGTTTATGGCAAAGTGTGCAGGTCCCTTAATGACAAGTGCCAGGCCTGTCACTAAGAGGAGTGGATATCTGGTCAGGAGGAAGAGGTGTTGGTAACGGCTGAGGACCTGTAGGAGGTGGTCATAGGGAAATGAGGATGTGGTGAAAGAGTCAGTTGACCACAAAGTTTACAAACAGTGCGGCCAGGCTCAGGGATGCCAATGTACCAGGCGTGGCGAGGTGCAGTGGGGGGGAAGGTGATATGTATGGTGGGGCAAACAGTACAGGGGTGGAAGGAGGCAGCATAGGCATTGACAACATTGAGGGACACGCCATTTAGTGTATTCAGATGGTGTGTGCGTCGACATGTCGGTGGGTACAGGTAGCCGGGGTGGTGTCCTCAGGTCCAGATAGCCCTGGTGGAGACAACTCAGACGCAGGAGGGGCGGGCTTGCAGGTGGGTGGAGGACAGGTTGAGGCACCAAGTGTCGTGAAGAGGGCAGGACTTCGCTCGGGGGCAGCAAGACACACCAGGGTAGGACTAGGACTGGTAGGCACTACACCAGTAGTGGCCGGCGGGTGGAGAGGCCGTGAGCAGGGGAGGGCTCACAGGGGGACTACCAGCTTGTGTCCAAACCGAAGAGAGGAACGGGTGGCAACAGATACAAGTAGGTCGGAGATGGTGGTACAGTGTCGCGAAGAGTTTTTCAACATGGTTGGTAAATTCTTGGAAGAGGGATATGATCTGTGCCGTGTCATGTCACTGGCGGGGGGTTGTGGGAGGGGCACCGGTGGGAGCACAAGGTCTGACAGTGTCAGAGTAGAGACAGGGAGGAGGCCCAGTAGTAGTGAGTTAGGAGACGGCTGGGAGTGCTGTGTTGTAGCCAGGAGAGGCCAGGCAGAGGCAGGTGTGTGGCAGAAGGCATTGCTGGAGACAGAGGGTACACAGGGGGTGTGGCGGAAGACTGGGGGGCATTGTGGTAGACTTGGCCTTCGGGGAGGCTTTTCCCTGGGACAGACGGGCGATTGGGGCATTGCCGTGAGTCAGCATTGTGCCGGCGCCAGTTACAATATCTGTGATTAATTACATAGCCCACCCCACCACTATTAAGGTGGTCTTTGATTTTCTGGGCAGCGGCGGAGTTGGGTTTCGTGAACAGAAGCGACATCTCGGACGATCACGTCGACAGTGAGGTATTGAAGCAGTGACCCCAATGAGAGAACACAAAATGCAGGCTCAGGATGATAGGCTTCTGCATACGTGGGGTAAGAGTGGGGGGGGCCTCCACAGTGGTTGAGCACTCCTTCCCTTCCACTTGACAATGACAGCGGGTTTTGGAACTCT
The DNA here is from genome assembly GCF_018991925.1 of Homarus americanus. Lineage (NCBI taxonomy): Eukaryota > Metazoa > Arthropoda > Malacostraca > Decapoda > Nephropidae > Homarus > Homarus americanus. The sequence goes on from NW_024748681.1 coordinate 2,674, forward strand.
CCCCGGTAATGGCGACGTATACTCAGTATACTAGAGTTAAAGTCACGCTCATCTTCGATGTCAAGCGTATAAGGGAAACGTTCACTGGGATGTGGCAACATTCATCCATTCCCAGGGGGATTGGACACCAGGAAGACCCCGTCAAAGCCAACAGTACTAAGTGTTTCATAGACCTCAGAAGTCTGACACTTGATAAAGTTCCGGTTCTTACCTTGTCGGAATTTAATGCTGAAACCGTACTGTCTGCAGTACTTCATCATCCAATTAAAGCGTTCCTCTACAGTTTTCAGAAAGTCCTTGGGGAAGTGGAGATTCAGCTTACTTGTTTGTTTGGCAGAGGGCAGGGTGATAGGGTCCATGGCATTGGTGTTTCCACTGTGGCTAGTGTTTCCAATAGAAACATTACCGTCACTGTCATAATCACTGGGGTCTGACTCTTGAAGGGTGTTGGATTCAGTATGACCAGGCGAGTTGTTAATGGCATCAGTATCAGAGATGTCTGCGTCTATGAGAGAGCCTCTTCTGGGACGTTTATGCCGACCCCCCATGCTGGCAAAACTTGCCAGCTGAGGGGACCTTTGTGGGACGATCGGGAAGTCAAGAGCACCTACAGTATATGGGCACATCTGTCCCCGTGTGTGGTCACGCCACGACTGACCACTTCCAACTATACCCTCGTCCTTACAAGCTGCTCCCATACTTTGACCTTTACAATCCGATTGAACACCCCGTTACCACTCGCCTACACCACTCCAAACTATTCCACACTTTCTTTTTTAAAAAACTACGACAATACGCTCACCCTACCAGGCTACGACTACTTTGATAATTTCAAGACAAAAGACTCAAAACTCTTCCTAGTCAAGTCGCCTCGTCCATCCCTGACATAAAATTTCAAAACTTTACCTTCGCCTTTCTCCAAACACCTCTATCACATCTTCGTTTTATTTTTCATATCTTTATATATACATATATATACATACATACATACATATATATATATATATATATATATATATATATATATATATATATATATATACATTCAGATATATACATACATATAAATATATACATACATATATATACATACATATATATATATACATACATATATATACATACATATATATACATACATATATATACATACATATATATACATACATATATATACATACATATATATGCATACATATATACATACATACATATATATACATACATATATATATATATACATACATATATATATACATACATATATATATAAATACATATATATATACATACATATATATACATACATATACATATATACATACATATATACATACATATATATATACATACATATATATACATACATACATACATATACATACATACATATACATACATACATATACATACATACATACATATATATACATACATATATATACATACATACATACATACATATACATACATAAATACATACATATACATACATAAATACATACATACATATATATATATATATATATATATATATATATATATATATATATATATATATATATATATATATATATATATATATATATATATATATATATATATATATATATATATATATACATATATATATGTAGTGATGGGTTGTCAGACCACAGCTTACATCTCAGAAACAGGCCAGACTTGACCCGACATTAGGGAGGTCAAGTGTAGGGTAACTCTCACGGCTGACCAAGGGTTATAAATCAGCCAGGCTCCCCTCCCATGTCACACATGTAAGGGGGCACCGGCCGGCTCTCTCCCAATATACACAACGGCCCCACCTGATGACTTCTCCAGAAGATACAACTTATAGTCTCTGAAAAAGTCCAGACCTGACCCTACATTAGCGAGGGCAAATGTAAGGAGATCCTTCGCCGCCCCCCCGATCAGCTCAACCTGACGGCTCGCCTCCCAATATATAGGACGTCCTAGTCCTCCCTCCCCCCAGAGAGAGAGAGAGAGAGAGAGTGTGTCTTGTAAGGAGGAAGGGCCAGCTACTACACCACCAGGCCCGCTCGAGAGGAGTCAGAGAGGACCGGAGGCAGTCGCCTCCGGTCAGGACCGAGACTTCCCTCCGGCGCCCAGCTAAGCAGTCTCCCATAGAGCCAACCCAGGACCACCTGCTAGGCCTCCCCTAGGTCACGTGAGTTTTTGTCAGAGCTTTCCATGGGATGAGTTACTTACGTGGGAAGTGTATTCATTTCATGTTCGTGTCCGAGAATCAGTGTCTAGTAACGTAATATGATGTCCTAGTAACGTAAATATAATGTCCTAGTAACTTCAATAGAAGGTGTTATTAATGTGTCCATGTCATTGTCGTAATTAATAAAGAGTTGTAACGAAGCGGTGTTTGAGAAGTCGCCCTTAAGACGTAATAGATGTGTATTGACGTATAAGATAAGATAAGTGTAAATATCTATCACGGCCACGTTACCAAAATCTTCCTCCCTTTTATACTCTTATACTATCAATATTCTACCTATATGTAATCTTCGTCTTGCAAGATTTGTCATGTTATAGGTGACAGCGAACTATACATTAACCCACGCCCTCCTCGTAACATTACAATGGTGGCAGCGCACTTAACGTAAAACTCACGCCTCTTCCCTTTAGTGTTTGTATAGATATGTACATACCAAGATATGTGAACACGCCTGACGCCAGGACTCTTGTTACCATTCATTGTACCATTTATTCACATGTCCGTATTACTACATATTATTATAGCATGTCTGATGTCTATGCTCATGTCTAATGCCTATGTCCATTTACTATGTCCCGATGTACTATGTCTGTACCGCGCTAGTCGAGTAATTAGAAGACCTCATTTATTGTCCTAGTAATGTCTAGCAACTCTCCTTGCCTAGCTAGCTAATTTCCTTCAGATCGGCTCCGGCCTACCTACGGTCCGGGGTCCCTAGTAATCGCTCCTGTATCGGTTGGCTATCACGCCCAGTCTTGTACACTTATTGAATATACCTACTGCTCGTGCCCTGGAGTTTCAAGAACCTTGTCTAGGATTACATCCACACCACATGGCGCAGTTTGAGTAGCTCCAACACGACAGTTTACAAGCCTCAAGAGCCGGCCCCGTCTGTTTCCCGGCCTTGTGTTTCCCGCCCAGAAGATATACTCCACAGTGCCCCTGGATTTAAAGTGCTTTGTGACCTTGTGAAGTGCCCTAAGTGAAGTGCAGTGCCTTTCATGTCTCTTTGCTATGTTTCTGCGGCCCTACAGGTAGCAGACACGCCTCCAGCCCAGTTTCCAAGACAGCACTTCCGGCATACATCCTCCATCCACGCAGGCCCGCAAGCCACTGATTTGACTCCCTCCCCTCCACTGAGTCATCACCAGCATCTCGCCCGGGCGCGCGGAGGAATACACCGCCGCCAGCCGCCTCCTCTCACTTCACAAATATTACAGTCAGTACTCTTTTACTTGCCAGCCAGTTCTTGCACTTAAGCAAATCCATTGGCGAAAATATAGCACTTCACCTTATTCTCCTTGTCTTTCCCATCGCAACAATACCAAACACGAGATGTCTGACCACGACGATTTGCTGGGAAATTTATATGAGGATTATGAGGAAGACGACGCCTCACAGACCCTCCCACCCCCCCTCACGCCTCACACGCCGGGCGCGCCAAATTCAAAGGATGGGAGCCAGGATATACGTCAGTTAATCCACTTCCTACAAGTTTCTCAAGAGAAGGAAGCCCAAAGACGTCGATTAGAGGAGGAAAAACGACATCAAGAGGAATTGTCAAGACAGTCAGAGGAATCAGCTTACCGTCTTCAACTTCAACAACAACACCAAGCTGATAACCGCAAATTCCTGGACCTATTGGAATTGCTGGCAACGAGGATGACTTCACCAGCTGCCACAACCAATTCGCCAGCTTCAGCCTCTTCATCTATCCTTCAGACAACGCCTCCTCACACGTCACCTATCTCCCCTAGGTATGCCTCAGTGTCTTCTCAACCACCTGTTCCAGTCTCAACTCTCGTCGACCTCTCCGTGCCTCCTCCACCGCCTGCCGTCTCGAGTACACCCCTGCACAGCAAGTCTTCAGTTCCCAGCCCCCCACCTCTTCAATCTGATGCAACATATCAAGTATACCGTCAATGGCGACGTCGTTTCGAAGACTTTGCTGTTATGTCTGACCTCAATCGAATGCCCCCTCATAAACAACTCATCCAATTAAGATCGTGCATTTCCCTCGATGTTCAACGCCTCCTAGAGCACACGCTAGCCATCCCCCCTGACTCCCCCAGGTCAGTGACAGAGGTTTTAAACGCCTTGCAGAGTCATTTCCGTGGCCTCCGCAATGAAGCTTTGCGTCGTAGGGAGCTGCTATCCTGCAAACAAGCTTCTGGGGAATCATTCTCAGACTTCTATGCACGACTTAAGGACCTAACAGCCGAGGTGGACCTATGTACAGGCGATCCTGTAACCTGTGCTGAGATCCAGCTCAAGATGATCTTGCTGATGGGTGTACGTGACGAGGACCTGCTTCAGAAACTCCTCACCCTCGACGCCGCCTCTTCCCTCACCGACTTCGTCACCTGTTGCAGGTCGTATGAGGCCACAAGAGAGGCTGCCTCAGCTATACACTCATCGCCATCTCAAGTCCACGCCGTCTCCACCTACAAGAGGAATCAACGCCAGATGCAGACGACGTCCTCTCCACAGCCCCCGTCACAGTCACCAGTTTCTTCTCCCGAATCCTGCAGAAACTGTCAGCGCCAGCATGGTCCAGGAAAGTGCCCTGCGGCTGATAGTACATGTCGAAACTGTGGGTTTCAAGGCCATTGGCCCCGCACAACTCGATGTCCTGCCAACAAGGTCTCATGCAACGCTTGCAACAAGCAAGGACACTTCGCCAAGTGTTGCAGGTCCACCAAGAAGCCTCCATCTCCAGGTCAAAACGTCTCTTTACAGCCCGACAGAACGTCCACACCACCGTCTCCCAAGAACAACAAAGGATGCCGACGCGTGGATGATGCCTCGAGTGACAGGTCCCCCAAGCCCGTCAATGTTCGTCTGTCCTACGGTACCAACTCTTCCAACCTCCTGATGATACCTGACACGGGCGCGGACATCACGGTGATTGGACCAACACACCTGGACGCCCTCAACATCCCCAGGAGTATCCTGTCACCCACAGCCATGAACGACGTGCTCACAGCGGACGGGTCCCCGATGTCTCCACCTTTGGGTTGCTTCAAGGCAACACTACAGCTCGGTCCCAAGTCTTGCCTTGCCACAGTCCACGTCCATGAGGGCATCCAAACCCCTCTCTTGTCATGTGGCCATTATCAGGACTTGGCCATCGTCTCATCCGAGTTCCCAAAGCCCATCCTCGCTGTGACACACCTCAACAGGTGTGCAGAGATACCTGTTTCAGCCATGACCACACCTGCTGCCGCCCGGGAGTTCTTTTTTCGTCAGTTCAGCGACGTCCTTGTCTCCAAGCCCGACCTCCAGAAGACGCCGCTCAAGAAGATGACAGGCCCCCCGATGAGAATCCACCTCAAGCCTGGCGCGACGCCTTTCGCCATCCACACACCCAGGCCTATCCCCTTTGCCATACGTGACAAGGTGAAGGCGGAGCTCGATTCTCTGGTGCAGCAGGGATCATCAGACACGCCGGTGAGGAGCCCTCCGAGTGGTGCCACCCTATGGTCTTGGCACCCAAGCCTGTAGGTGTTCGCATCACAGTGGACCTCACCCATCTCAACTCGCAGGTCTCCCGTCCCGCCCATCCATCGCCTACGCCCATCCAAGCAGTCCGCAGCGTCACCCCGTCTGCAAAGTTCTTTACCACGGCGGATGCACTACATGGGTATTGGCAAGTCGACCTGGCGGAAGAAGATCGCCACCTCACTACATTCATCACGCCCTACGGCCGCTTCCAACACTGCCGCGGACCCATGGGCTTCGCAGCAACGGGGGATGCGTACTGCCTCCGTGGGGATATGGCTCTGCAGGGTGTCACCAACTGCGTGAAGGTCGTAGATGACATCCTGCTCTTCGACGATGATCTCCCGGCCCACTTGAACCGAGTTCATCTGATGTTCACAAGATGTCGTGCCCATGGTATCACCCTGAACAAAGATAAATTTGTGGTCGCCGCCCCCCAAGTTAACTACTGCGGCTACAACATCTCGCCAGAGGGGATCTCAGCTGATGAGGAGAAGGTCAAGGCCATCAGGGACTTCCCTACTCCAGCGAACCTGACCGACCTTCGCTCATTTATGGGCCTGGTAAATCAGCTGGCCGACTTCTCCCCTAAAATCGCCACATCAGCCCAACCTCTACGCCCCCTCATGAGCCCCCAGCGCTCTTTCCTCTGGACTCCTGACCACGACCTAGCGTTCAGGAATGTTAAGAAGGCGTTGCTGTCACCACCAGTCCTGGCACCCTTCGACCCGTCCTTACCAGTGGTCCTCCAGACCGACGCCTCCCGTCTATACGGCCTCGGATATGCCCTCCTTCAAGACCACGGCCAGGGTAGACTGTGCTTAGTTCAGTGTGGCTCCAGGTTTTTGACGGACACGGAGACCAGATACGCCACCATTGAACTAGAGATGCTGGCAGTCGCCTGGGCTATGGCCAAGTGCCGCCTTTACCTGTTCGGCCTTGGACATTTCACCCTCATGACGGACCATCGCCCGCTCATACCCATTCTTAATCACTACACGTTGGACGCCATCGAAAATCCTCGCCTCCAACGTCTCAAAGAGAAGACCGCCCCTTACGTCTTTACAGCTGTGTGGCGCGCCGGGAAGCTTCTGTGCATACCAGACGCCCTCTCCCGAGCCCCTGTTATTCGCCCCACACCTGAAGATGAAGTCTACTGTACCACGGCCGCTGCTCACGTTCGGTCTTTAGTGACACACACAGCCACTGCTCTTGCTGACAAGACGACGACGACGCCCTCCATCGAAGACGATAGGACTCTCCAGGAGCTTCGCATCGCCGCCGCTCAAGACCCGGCATACGTCCAACTCCTCGACTACGTCTCCGCTGGATTCCCCACCAACCGCTACGACATTCACGCCTCCGCCCTCCCCTTCTGGAAGCTAAGGGATAACCTCTATGCGGACGGAGAGCTGGTGTTGTACGGCCCCAGGATCGTCGTTCCCGCTGCCCTCCGCCGGCGCACCTTATCCCGCCTCCATGACAGCCACCGCGGCGTCGAAGCCACCAGGCGCAGAGCCCGTCAGACCGTCTTCTGGCCTGGTATTGACGCCGATATTAAGAGCACGGTTGAGGCCTGTGAGCCTTGCCAGCAACTCCAGCCCAGCCAGCAACAAGAGCCGTACCTGTGCAATGACCTCCCAAAGCGGCCCTTTGAGTCCGTGTCCGCCGACTTCTTTAATGTGGCCGGAAAGTCTTTCCTGGTGGTCGCCGACAGGCTCTCTGGATGGCCCGTGGTAGTTCCCTGTGGTCAGGACACCACCTCTTCCAGAGTCATCCGGATGTTTTGTTGCTTCTTCCGGGAAGTCGGAGTGCCTCTCCGCCTCCGAACCGACGGTGGGCCCCCGTTCAATAGCCATGAGTTCAAGAGCTTCGCCGAACGCTGGGGCGTCCACCACATCGTCACCTCCCCTCATTACCCGCAGGCGAATGGCCACGCCGAGGCAGCGGTAAAGTCCGTAAAATACCTCATCCTCAAGACAGCACCGACGGGGAACCTGGACTGCGAGGAGTTCGACAGGGGCCTACTGGAACTCCGTAACACCCCTACCCCTGCCGGATGCTCTCCTGCCCAGGTGTTGTATGGCCGCCCCCTTCGTACTTGTGTGCCTGCCCACCCCCAGTCCTTCTTAGATGAATGGCAGATCAAGGCGGACGAGTGTGACCGCCGTGAGGCTGCCCGGATAGCCCAAGTGACAAGCCACTATGACGCCCAAGCCCGCCCCCTTCCCAGGTTGGCCGTCGGCCAACAAGTACGAATCCAGGACCCGACGTCACACCGCTGGGACAAGGTTGGGGTCGTCATGGGCCGTGGCGAGCCTCGTTCGTACCAAGTCCGCCTCCCCAGTGGTCGTGTGTGGTGGCGAAACAGACGCCATCTCCGCCCAGTGCCACCCTCTAGTGACGAACCTTCCTCCCCGTCCCCTGTGTCCCCTTGCCCAGACCAGGAACGAAGGTCGTCAGTTGATCCTCCCATTGTCCCTCGCCGCTCCCCCCGACTCATGGAAAAAGAGTCCGTAGCCGCTCGAGATTGCACTACGAGCGTAAAGGGGGAGGGAGGTGTATAGATATGTACATACCAAGATATGGGAACACGCCTGACGCCAAGACTCCGTCACCATTCATTGTACCATTTATTCACATGTCTGTATTACTACATATTATTATAGCATGTCTGATGTCTATGCTTATGTCTAATGCCTATGTCCATTTACTATGTCCTGATGTACTATGTCTGTACCGCGCTAGTCGAGTAATTAGAAGACCTCATTTATTGTCCTAGTAATGTCTAGCAACTCTCCTTGCCTAGCTAGCTAATTTCCCTCAGATCGGCTTCGGCCTGCCTACGACGAGGAGTTCCTTGTGCTGGCTCCTGTTCCTGTACCGGTTGGCTATCCCGCCAAGTCTTGTACCACTTGTTGAATATATCTACTGCTCGTGCCCTGGAGTTTCAAGAACCTTGTCTAGGATTACATCCACTACACCATAGAAATCCGACTGCGAGAGAGATTTAGGGAGTAATGATAGTAAGACATAAGCCAAGTAAACAATGTGTTTTATAAGTAACAAGGCTAATAAGAGTACTTGGGGTTCATAAAAGAATGTTAGTTACAAAGAGACAACCAGGTCATCTAAAACTGTATCTTGCTCTTGTGAGACCACACCTGGATTACGCAGTTCAGTTCTGGTCACCGTATTACAGAATGGATATAGAATCTTTGGAAAGAATTCAGAGGAGAATGACAAGACTAATCCCAGGCATTAGGAACCTTGAGTATAGAGACAGGTTAAAGCATCTTAATTTGCACTCCCTTGAGAGACGTAGAGCGAGGGGCGACCTGATAGAGGTGTATAAGTGGAAGGCAGGGCTAAACAAAGGGGACATTACAAAGGTACTCAAACTATCCAACCAGGAGTGAACTCGTAACAATGGTTTTAAATCAGACAAATTTAGATTTAGGCGTGAAATAGGTAAACACTGGTTTGGAAACAGAGTAGTGGATGAATGGAACAAGTTACCAAATATCATCATCAACTCGAATACGCTGAATTGCTTCAAACATAGGTTGGATGCTCATATGAGCAATAGGGGTTGGGTGTAAACGGGACTGCCCAGTATGGGCCAATAGGCCCGCTGCAGTTTCCTCCATTCTTATGTTCTTATGTTCTTATAAGAGTCCCGGCCCTGACATGGTGCATCCCAGAGTGCTAAGCGAGTTGTGCAACGAGCTTGCCGAGCCCCTGAAGATCCTGTTTTGTAAATGTCTGGATGAACAAAAGGTCCCCAGTGATTGGAAAGTGGCTTATGTGAATCCTAACTTCAAGAAGGGTGATCGTCACTCCACGAACAACTATAGACCAGTGAGCCTGACCAGCATAATATGTAAAGTACTTGAGAGTATTATCAGAGATGCCGCGATAGAACATCTACTACGAAACAACCTTGTAAAGGATTGCCAAAACGGTTTTATGCCAGGGTGTTCCTGCTTAACACAATTGCTCAAGGTGCTGGATGACTTGAACCCCTATTCTGGAACGGGGCGGTAATATCGACAATATATTCCTAGATTTTCCCAAGGCTTTCGACAGTGTACCCCACGAAAGGCTGAAAATCAAACTGGAAGGGTACGGAATTTGGGGAAATGTCCTAGCGCGGATAGAAGACTTTCTACATGAACGCAAGCAGTGTGTGTGTGGTGATTAATTGAAATCATCATCTGTACTGGTCACAAGCGGGATACCACAGGGCCCGCTGTTGTTTGTTTGTTTCATAAATGACATGCCTGACGTTGTACACTCCTCCACACAAATGTCTGCCGATGACGCCAAGATATTTCGGGAAATCAAGAACCATGCGGACTGTGACGAGCTGCAGAAGGACCTCTGTGGGCTCCAAGAATGGTCGAAAAATGGCTGCTGAGATTCAATGTCACGAAGTGTAAGAGGATGCAATTGCGGCGTACCAACTGTAAGGAGGCGTATCATATGTCCCAACGGGATGAAGAAACTGGACTATTTGAGACAATGTGAGAAGGACCTAGGTGTGTATGTTGACAATGAGCTGAAGTTCTCGGGCCATTGCAAGAAGAAGGTAAATCAGGCAAATAAATTATTGGGTCTTGTAAGGTCGTTCAGATATCTAGACGGTCCGTCCCTCGTAACGATCTTCAAGAGTGAAGTGCTTCCCCATCTGGACTACTGTTACCCCGTCTGGTCCCCGAGATATGCTAGGGACTGTCAGTTGGTTGAAAATGTTCAAAGTGTCATGGTCACGTTGACTGCTAGTCTATTTAACTAATGATTCTTATTAAACTCCACGACAGCAAAACATGAGTGGGTTAGCGACCCCTGAGAAGACGTGTTTTTCCCCATAGAAGCTACACTTGTGTTTCCCTCCCAGAGTCCCGCCTTTGTGAAGACAGTTATCAATGCGTTGTTTATTCCACTTTCTCCTGGGAAGCTCAACCTTGAATTAGTCTGTATAAATCAACTCAAGTAATTCGCCAGACCTTTGTCAACTGAGGGTCATCTTTGAATGAGTAACAGCGCATCACGCAGGGCGAGCGTCCCCTGACGCCGCTCTCCAACATGTTTCCCCAGGTATGTTTATGTGTAGCCATTCAGTTTGATTCAGTCAATTGTAGTGAATATCAGTGTTCATGCTTTAACAGTTGAATTGTCATTCACTCAGTGTAAGAAGTAATAGAACGTAAATATGTCTGTCGTCTAGACAAGAGAGTTGTTTGTGTTGTCATGCTTCCCAGTCCATCCCCTGACGCCACTCTCCAACATGTTTCCCCAGATCCATTTGTGACTCTTGGATCACTCGACAACTGCCCCGGATGTAGTAGAAACCCAGCAGGGATCATATATGAAACGATGGCATCGATGCGGCCTGATTAATATGCTCCACTGCCTCGTAGTGCCAGACCCCAGATTCGCCATGTGTCTGGCTACCACCGACCACAACAACGGTCGTGAGCCAGTGTTCTACCCTGGGACGCACCCTGGAAGTATATGTCCACAGAGAGTGTTGTAACATGTATGTTAGGGATAATTAGTTGGAAAGAATGATCCCATATTGGGTAGTGGACCTCTGTATCTGCTATTTTCAGTATTAACGAGTATGTTGAGTAAAGTCTTGTAACTGTAGGTGTGAAAAGTACAGTAATCTACAATGAGTGCCATGTACTATGTATTGTGAGTAGGGCCAAGGAACTGGTCCTGCTATGTAATGTAATGTAACACCAGTAAGGTTGTGTGCAGTAAGAGCGTAAGATCTGAGTAATTACTGTTGAGTAAAGAAATAAGAAAATAAGTAACTAAGAAAATAAGTAAAGAAGAAAGTACTGAGTCTGCAATAAGCCCAGGAGTTGAGCCTGGTAGTTATATGATTAATAATATATCTTTTTCCCTTGATTTCATATTATTAAACTTGTTCTTAGAGTATTTTAGGTGTATTCATTTCTCCCACAGTATTTTACCTTTATTTCCATGCTACCAAAAGAATGTCCATGCTACCAAGAGAACTGAGTAAGAGTAAGAACTAAGATAAGAGAAGTAAGTAATATAAGGGTGGTGTAGGTGTTGGAAAACACGCGCCCTTACAAAAGGAGGGCCACCAGACTGGTGCCTGCACTTCGGCACCTCAACTACCCTGAGATATTGGAGCGCCTGAACTTGCATATCTTATACTATAGACGGGCAAGGGGCGACCTAATTGAGGTGTATAAGCATATCAAGGGGCACTACTCAGTCGAGTGTCTTAACTTGGAGATGGCGGACGCTCGCCCCACAAGGGGTCACAGCTCAAGACTGAAGAAGCCGCAGTCCAGAAAACTGTGAATGCAAACTTTTTCGGAGTGAGAGTTGTGAACGCTTGGAACAATCTACCAAAAAGTGTTGTGACGGCACCGAGTGTGAGCTCTTTCAAGACCAGACTTAACCAACACTGGAGCAGGTTCAGGTACATTCAGGTGCCGGTGCATGCCCAGTACTTGCCAACAGTGCATAACAGAGACGTGACCGATCGCCCAAGAGGCTAACGAGCCGATCAGTGGTGAAGAGGATAAAAGTAAAGTAAAAAAAAGAGCTACAAAAGGATCTCTGTGAGCTTCGAGAATGGTCGAAGAAATAACTGCTAAGAGTCAATGTCACGAAGTGTAAAAAGATGCACCTGGGACGTACCAAAGGTAAGGAGGCGTAACATATGTCCCAACGGGACGAAAAACTGCATTAATTGAGATTGAATGTGAAAAGGATCTAGGTATGTTGACAATCAACTCAAGTTCTCGGGCCATTGCGAGAAGAAAGTAAATCAGGCAACTAAATTATTAGGTCTTATAAGAAGGCCGTTCAGATATCTAGCCGGTCCATCCCTCGTAATGATTTCCAAGTGCGTGGTGCTTCCCCGCCTGGAATACTATCACCCAGTCTGGTCCCTGAGATATGCTAGGGACTGTCAGTTGATTGGAAATGTCGAAAGGAGGGCCACCAGACTGGTGCATGCACTTCGGCACCTCAGCTACCCTGAGACTAGAGCGCCTGCAATAGCCGAGCTTATACTACAGGCAGGCAAGGCGGGACCTAATTGAGGTAAATAAACATCTCAAAGGGCACTACTCAGTCGAGTGTCCTTACCTGGAGCTGGCGGACGCTCGCCCCACAAGGAGTCACAGCTCAAGGTTGAAGAAGCCGCAATCCCAGAAAACTGTGAGGGCGAGCTTTTTCGAAGTGAGAGTTGTGAACTCGTGGAACAACCTGCCCCTGTACTGACCATGGTCGTACTTGTTAGTTAACGTAAAATCAGATGATTCATGTTACGCTCAATAGTCCAAAAAAACATGTCGCTATAACTTCATTATTGAGTTCCCCCATCTGAGACCTCCGTTTTCTCTCGTGTACCTCAGAGACATAGGAACACAAGAATGGAGGAAACTGCAGCGGGCCTATTAGCCCATACATGGCGGTCCCATTTACACCCAACCCCTCTCTAAATATCTCTTAATATCTCAAAGGTGTTCGGAGATTTGAAATTGAAAGTGAATGCATATGTTATACATTAAGGTCGATATGTCTACTTACAGATGAAACATTCAAGATCCCTTGCGAGTGATGTTGAAAGCTTCAACTGTATTTACTTTTAGTGAAATAGTCAAATAAGTTCTTGTGTTAGAGTTTCCAATAGAGCCATGATTCGTATCCCTGCCCTAGAAGATACCCTGAGTTTCCAATTGCCACTCAAGTTAGATCATTTGATTACCAATCATCAGAGAATCTGAAGTTCATATTGAAATTATTGTCAGTTTTATATTTTAGAAAGTAATTAATCTTTTGAAAGAACATGTCAGTCTCTAATCGCCCTAGATCTAAAAACGACAGAATCTCAGAACTCCCTTGTCCCTACTTAGCTGACGTTGAAAGAATAAAGTTAACAACTTGTGCGTTTGACGTCAATTTCAGTGTTGCCGTGCAAGCTCGAACACTGATTAGTGTAAACAATAGACTTAAGAAATTAATCTAACCCAGAACACTGATTTTCATAACCAAATGTACAGCAACTGATTTAGATGAAATATATGTAAATGCGTGAAGTGGCGCCTTCGACATGCCTGGAGTTGCCATTTGCCTCGTGTGACCAGGAGAGAAAGTCAATTTTGAGTCGTTTGTGGTGTGCTTTTTATTAGATTCTTCCATTTTTCGTTATTAATTTGCCTGTACTCTTCTTGTAGGCCTTGTTGGATTTCTCTTATATTACGGAGTAGTTCTCTAGTGGGCCCTGTTTGTTCTATAAATGTCCTAATATTATATTGTACTTGTAGTCTCTTTAATTCTACGTTGGGTTTGTTACTCGGTAAGGTTCTGTATGACGTTATTGGGGTTGTCTGGTTGATTGCTTGTTTTATTGTGTTGTGTAGCCTGTCTATCTGTTCGTCAATTTCCTCGAGTGTCGCATCTTTTCGATTT
>NW_024748682.1:0-17450 GCF_018991925.1 Homarus americanus
TATGTAAGGCAGTGGTGGGCATCCCAGTTAGTTAGTGGACCACATAAGTGACCCTCTAATATGGATTCTAGATCAGTGAATCAGTTATTTCTTAAATTCAAAGAGAGAGATACAACGAACTCTTCTCTCAGTAAAGAGACAGGTTCATTCAGTCCCACGAAGCTCCGACACCTGCTTTGAGATGTTTTATGGATCAGTGTCATGAACTGTGATGGTCAGTACCGTTGCCGCTGTTGCCATGTTAACAAGTACAGTGAAGTGTTATAGTGTCATCATTGGTGAAGGTATATACAATCAAGAGGTAAGTCGTGGTGAACACGGGTTGTATTTGGTGATGTTAATGTGTTAAATATGAGGACGTATGTACAGTGAGGATGCAGTTGTTGTTGGCTGGAGCTGACTCAACCCTCAACACAACCAACTGCTAGAGCTACATAACATTATCTTATTCCCCTAAAAACTCTTGCCAATCATTCCACGAAAAAACACAAAAAACATTTCACAAGGCCTTACTTAGCGGAATACACAGACATATCGTTATGGTTAAATGGGACATAAGCAAATTTGCTGAAAATGTTTTTACCATATGGCGTCTCGCATGACCTGTTTTCAGTAAAAAAAAAAATGAACGGCAATGGTGGAGGAGACGGTTAGCACCAGAATCAAAACGACAATATTTTTTTCCCCATTTAGCCTATCATTCGATCATAAATTTCTTGTTAGGTTAGTGGTCATGCCATAAAGGAAGAGTCGAAATAACTGGGTAAAAACACACAAACACTGATTATATGGCAGTAACGTCATGACTCTACGTGCTTTATTGGCGAAGAAATAAGTTTAGCATACTTACGGCGCCGTCGGATTTGCCATGACAACAGGTTCATATCGTCTGCTATGCGGTCATTGTTTACAGGTCAAGAAACGAACGATTTCACCGGGCGTATTTATTACTATGTACTGTATATTAAATTGAATTCGTTGATTTTTTCCAGAGATGTTGTTTGAATGATAGTAAGAAAATCTAAACAACACTGTAGAAGATTAGGGAGTTAGGAAAGATTAGGTAGGTTGGGTAAGTTTAGATCACATTGTCGTTTCAATTATTTGGTACAATTCCATAAACTCCTGGTGTTAACCGTGTTCTCCACTGCCACCCAAATAATAATACTTTCCTCAATAGCGTTTTCGTTGAAAATGTATAATTTCGTTTTTTTTTTACTTTTAGATTTAAATTCAAACTCAGCAAAAGTTCATTCTCCTTCTACGATAAAAACAATAAGTTTGTAACTTATAACAGAGATATCAGGAGTTGACTATCCCCAAATTACTAGAAAAGCTATTATTATATTTGTTGCCACGATAATTATTGAGATATCTGCCGCCGATATTTCAGAGAAAATTATTTAAAAGTCGCCTCAATTTCACTGTTTTGTAATTTACGCTGTCGTAGTATGGCAAATGTGTTGAAAAGAAGCTCTATTTAAATTAAGCCAAACCTAGCCTTAGTTCACAAGAAAAACAAGAGGCAGAAGCATTTTCAGAAGACCTCTCCAACATAACCAACCAAACCTACCTAACCTTGCCTAACTTCCTAACCGTGGGGCTCTGCCCCTGGATCCCATCCCCCCCTCAGACATATTAAATATCTCGGTGCTAGGTCGTTTACAAGGAAAACGTCAGTTCGTTATCTTGGTTATTGGTAAAATGCAAACGTGTCATAGAAGAAAATCGTCTTTTATCTGAACTTAACATTAGAAACAAAACCAAATCAACTATCTCAATGTGATCTCTACTATAAATTGACCAAATGCAAAATTCATCACACAAGGTGGGTAAGGCTTTGGGTTTAAATTTGGAAAAGGTAGACCACGGAACTCTGTATGGATTTGTTTATAGGGATATACTGTAAACAAAAGAAAATACATTACAGCTTTTTGTCTGAAATTTATATTTTCGACTTTTCCCGGCTTTTCGATTTCAGGTTCAGTTCATTAGGTTCATTTGTTCCTTCTTTTGTCTTACTTTGCTAGGTTAGGTTTACACTCTGGAAGGTTAGGTCAGTATGGTTTCTCTGGCAAGGTTAGGTTAAACATATATAGTGACATATTTTGAGAGTCGTTAGGTTAGGTTCTTGATGATTTCTTTTTGAAAAAAAATATTTCCTCTTCAATTTCTGGGATTTCCTTGATAAATTGAAGAAATTTTGTTTTTTGAAAAGTTCCCGAACTAGCCTCCTTAGCCTTTCCTAACTCCCTAATGTTCTACATTGTAGTTTAGATTTTCTTACTATCATTCAAACAACATCTCTGGAAAAAAAATAAACGAATTCAATTTAATATACAGTACATAGTAATAAATACGCCCGGTGAAATCGTTCGTTTCTTGAGATGTAAACAATGACAGGGGAAGATTCCGCATAGCAGACGATATGAACCAAAACCTGGTTGGCACGGCAAATCCGACGGTGCCGTAAGTAGAGTATGCTAAACTTATTTCTTCGCCAATAAAGCACGTAGAGTCTTGACGTTACTGCCATATAATCAGTGTTTTTGTGTTTTTACCCAGTTATTTCTCTCTTCCTTATGTCATGACCACTAACCTAACAAGTAATATATGATCGAATGATAGGCTAAAAGGGAAAAAAAATATTGTTTCGATTCTGGCGCTAACCGTCTCTTCCACCATTGCCATTCATTTTTTTTTTTTTTTTTTACTGAAAACAGATCAAGCGAGACGCCATATTGTAAACACATTTTCAGCAAATTTGTGGCAAAGCCACGTCACTCCAGTGGTCAATTGGTGTCAATGTTGTCCGTTTTCTCCGCCAATCACGAGCTGCCATCTGGACTGCGGTGTGCGACCAGGTCACCCAACCTGCTGTGATGTTGATGTTCGGATGCAGTGTGATGTAGGCTGCTCCCAGGGGATTCTGGTGTTCTTGTTCATGCCCTTGTGTAAGACATGGGTGCCTTCCCATCAGGGCAGATGTACCACCGATGTGATTGTTGAAGGCACTGGTTGTCCTGTGGTGTCTGACATCCGCTCAGTGTTCTCGTAGTCTCGTCTGTAGACCTCTGCTTGTCTCTCCTTAATATGTCTTGTCACTTGAGCCGCAGGGTATACTGTACACAACTCTGTCAGTGTTAGTCTGGCTTTTCCATCAATTTCCGATTATGCCTCCGATCTTGGTTCCTGACGTGTTGGCTGTCTTGAAGGTGAAATGTTGTATGTAGCCTGTAATGAGAGTAGCGAAGGGGGAGTTAGGTATTACCATGTATCTCTGCCTTGTGTCGCGCTAGGTCCTATGATGATGATGTCTGATCTTGTTCTGTAAGGGGGATAGTTTAAGTTGTTTTTCATAGTAATCTTATCTAAGAATAATTATAAAATTATTTATAGAGAGGTAGTTTACTCTCAAACATAGTGGGTATAATCCTGGTCTTACAACGAATGACTCCTATGATTAATGGTTCAATTTCAAACTATCAAAATGGGAGAGAGAGAGTTGTGCAAGTGATGAGAGGATGCGTATATTGCTACTCTCATCCTGTTGAGCTCTTACCCCAACACCCTCTACCCCTCTCCCATCCTGGGTAGAAGAATAGGTCAGATAGACAGAACGGGAAGACATTAATAGATTATATTGTAAGTGCTGAGATCTGTTCCCGGTAGCCTTGAGAGCCACAGGTGTATTTGTGTGTGTGTGATAAAGTACTTATAGATTATATAAATACTAATAATTTTAAAATATTATAGAAATTCCAAGCTCTAGAAATCTGCAGTATCAGCATCTTCTAAATGTGGAAATGAAAATTTTGTGGATGCTCTGCGGGTGTGAATGTGACATCCATCACTATTTAGCATCACTCGTTTTAAAGAAAATGTCGTTGAAAAATATTCCCAATTAAAAAGATATATAAGTACTGCATGTGTTCTGGGTATCAAGTTCTATCTACAGGAGCGAACACAAACACCTGTAGAGTTTTCGTAGGTTCTATTTCCTGGATAAACAGAGATACACAAGCGAGGTGGCGCTCCTTACTCTGTCTGGGGGGTCAACTAGCCTTTCGGGCGACATGTGGTTAGTGATACATTAGCAGCTTCCATATGTCGCCAGGCACATTAATTAAGCGTGTGGGACATGGACATTGCCACGCTGCTAGCTAGGCTGAATAAATAATGTATATAAATGGAGCACAAACATAATATACATACATAATATACATACAGCATACATAGTATACATACAAGTACAGCACCAGAAAATTGTCAGTGTAGGTTTGTGAGTAAGTTCCTCTTTGGGGTCTGACCATCCTGATTTCTTGTTTTTTGCCGTGTCAAATTATATCAAGGAACTACGTATATGGATCCTTATTGAGGATTGGAAATATCCACCATCTCGTGTGTTACTGATTTTAGAATTTTGTTTTAAATGTCATTAAAATTTCATAAAATTATTACAGTAATAAAAGCAGAACAGAGGTCTCATTCATGAATGTTGTTTCAGGCAGGACGGTCCCTGACCCAAGACATAATGGGTGATGCCAAGGCTTCCTCTACCACCAGGGCAAGGTGAGCACTCTTGCTGTTTTTATTATGACACAGTAGAAAAGTATCTTCATTCAGTTTTGGTGTTAACTCAAAACATTGTTAATATCCTTCTTGTTCCTGTTAGTTTAGGAGTCCAATTGTTGGTAAAGGTTAAGGTCAGTGTCTTCACCTTTTTTTTTGGGGGGGGGGGGTAGGCAGAATCTTTCTGGACACGTTTGATTTTAATGCGTAGGAGCTTGTCTTACAGGAAATAAAGGAAAACGTGTAAGAATGTGAAATATATACACTCTTCTTACAGAATTTTATGATCTTGCCATCATAACTCTTCCAGGAAGGCTGAAGGGCTTAACCACAAATGACAATGCAAACAACTAAACAAAACTCAATGATCTTACATATATTATGATTTGGTTAGGTTTGGTTGGTTTCTGTTGCCAATCGTCATGGCTATACTTACTGTTATCATTTCATCAGAACACTTCTAAATGTACTACTGTAGGTTTATAGTTAGTACTTAAGCCTCTCCCACCTAATATTTGTTTTTTACTTTAAAACAAACACATCCTTAAGGTCCGTCCAAAATATAAATCGGTATAAGTGCTGATTTTCAACTGAACCGTCAAAAAAATAATTATAGGAGTAAAACAGGATGGAAAGTTAATATGAATTTTTTCCAGGTTGGTGAAAGTTAACAGCTCTTCGAGGGACCATGACACACCATAACACATCACACTTCAGGTATGTCCAAGTCAGTGTGATGAAAGCTTCTTGATATGTGAAGTAGGAGAGGGAGAGAGAATAATTTTGCACGCCCTCTTCTGCACTTTATCTAGTTATTTCTGTTGTGTGTCATTTTGGGAGGAAGACCAGGCAGGGGAAGCATAGGTGAGCCTGGAAGTAAAAATGTTGAGTAAGCACTGAGGAGCTCAGGTACGAGAACCCCAGGGGACTTGAGACGACGGAGGAGGTGGAGACGAAGACTGGAATTGAATTGAATGGAAACAGATTATTTTGCCAGAAAAACACAGATGCAGAGTGGATAATAATAACAATATTAACATGGCTGAGCCAGTTGAGAACCTTAGCTCTCTTTTAGGCACCTGATATATACTATACATTTATCTCAAGGAAGTATTATGTAACATTTAGTATCATCTGGAATAGTACAATAGCATGGTGGTAATAAGAACATCTCATAATGTTACCACGGTTATCACTTCAATATTTATTAATTTTATTTATTTATTATAATTTTTTTTTATTATTTATATATACATAAATTACAGTGGAATTGAAAAAACATAAGTATAATGGGGGATCAGTACAACATGGGTTGGAAAGTAATAAGGTTGAACAAGAGGACAGACCTGTCAGGATTATGACTAGTTGGCAATTATGTTTATTGCAATCGTAATTACTTATCTATTTTATGACAATTTCCGATAAAACGGTTTTGATGGTACAATAAAAGTAGGTACTGTAGATATAGTAGGTGTTACAAGAAATATTAATACTTAGACAATAGATATTTTTTAAGAGATGATTTAAAGGAAGGGAGCGTAGTCTTTGCTTGGATGGGTGGGGGTAAGTTGTTCCACACCTTCACACCATGATATTTATGGAGGTCTGGGACTGAGAGGAGCGGATGGGGGTGGTCTTAGTAGCTCTGGGGGCCTTAAGTGGTATCTCTGATTATTCCGGAACAGGAAATAATTATTGTCAAGCAAGTGTTTGATAGATTTGTAAACAAAGAGGGCACAACAGTAGGTGTGAATATCTTCGAATTTTAAAATTTTCAATAGAGCAAATTTTTCGTTTGTGTGATCTGTTTTTTTCAAGTAAGTCATTGTCCGTACAACTCTCTTTTGTGCAGTAAGCCAGAGATTATGTTTTTGAAGAGCCAGAGGTCCCCCATAGTGTGTGACAGTGTATTAGGTGTTGGTAAACAAGATCATGATAGATTTCTTTCATTGCTGTAAGAGTGAGTGACTGTCGAGTGTGATACATGATACCGCACTGTTTATTGACTTTACTTTGAATGGCTTGTATGTGGTTTCTCCAGTTAAGTTTCTCATCAACAATAACTCCGAGGAATTTAGTGTTTTTTTCGCGTTTGAGGACTATATTACCAAGGTACAGGGGGTCCATGTCTGGGGGTAAGTTTTTCCTTCTGTGAAAGATCGTGTAGTGGGTTTTCTCAAGGTTTAAGGTCAGTTTATTAGGTATTACCCATGTCCTGACTTTAGTTAATTCAGTGTTCATAGTTCTCATCAAGGAATGGAGGTCTGAGTTGCTGGCATAGAGATTACTATCGTCTGCAAATAAGTTGTATTTTATGAGTGAGGTGGCGTGGACTATGTCGTTTATGTACAACAAAAACAGTATTGGACCGAGAATGGAACCTTGGGGGACTCCACATAAGATTGGCGAGGAGTCAGATTGGTGATTATTATAGCAGACATACTGCATCCTGTTGGACAGATATGAGGTAAACCAATTGTGGGACAGGCCCCTAACGCCGTAATGTTCAAGCTTTGAAAGGAGGATTGTATGGTCGACAGTATCGTAGGCTTTAGAGAAGTCCAAGAATATACCGACTGTTAACTGATTGTCACCAAAGGAATTTAAGATGTCATTAGTAAAGGATAGCAGAGCACTCTCAGTCGACCTTCTAGCTCCAAATCCAACCTGGGAGTCTGTAAAGATGTTATTGGCATTGCAGAACGAATTTAGTCTATTAAATGCTAGCTCTTCCAGTATCTTACTCAAGGCTGGGAGGACTGATATGAGGCGGTAATTCTTGAAGAGACCTTTGTCCCCAGATTTTTTATATGCTGTGTGAACTTCAGCAATTTTCAGTTTATCAGGAAAGACACCACTAGTGAAGAAGGAGTTACAAATGTGTAGGAGAACAGGTAGTAATAAGTGGCTACTTTCTTAATGATGCTCATTGGTATATTGTCTTCGCCTGCTGCTGCATCTTTGGACATTTTTATGATGGCCAGAAATTCATCTGCTGTGACAGGGGATAAGAATAGCTCATTTTGCTGTCTATTTTGCAGGTATGCTCCAAATTCCTCATGGTGATCAGGGATGCTCTCTGCAAGATTTTTGCCAATATTAATAAAATATTCATTGAAGTGGTTGGCAATGGGGGAGGGTTCCGTTACAACTGAATCATTTATCATAAAAGCTGAGTGGGGGGCCGAAGCCTGAGTGTTCCTATTCTGAAGAGAATTTATGACAATTCAGGTTTTCTTACTGTCGCTTGATGCTGACTGGAGCTTATTTGTATAAGAGTTACGTCTGGCATTTCTAACTGCTTGAATTACTCTATTCCTGATACTTCGGTAAGCATTACCGAAAGTTATGGGTCTTTTTGCAAATTTCCTTTGGAGTGTGTTTTTTTTTATCATTATCTTAATTTCGCTTGTGATATAGGGTTTGGAAATGGATACAGTTTTCACTAACTTAGTCTTGAACGGGAAGCATTTATCAAAGCAGTCATTGAAGATTCAAGAGAAGTTGCAGCTGTTCACGTTAGGGTTATCGGAGGCTTAGACAAGATCCCAGCTAGCATTCATTAAGTTATTTTCAAAAAGGAGCATGTTGAGACTCTACTAGACCTTTCAGGTCTTGTGGCTGTTTAATACATGGCAAACTTCTGAAATGATCTGGAATCTTTATTACAAGATTATGATCCTCAGGGTGTAACAATATCACAAATTACACTTTCTACTATAGGTCCAGGAATAGATCCCACCAAATTATCACCACATTACTATGGGGTATATTAAAATACATGCAGTAGTTTAATAACAGAATATATTAACAAATAAACAAACAATAAGTATAACCGTATGTACAAAAATAAACAAATACAAGTTAAATCTGATCAAATAAATGACTCAACCGAGTGACAAAATAATGAACACAAAAGTAAAGACTTATTTAGTCTAGAAACTACGATGAACAACGTGGTCTATCCACCACACGAAACCTCATAAATAAGTAAGTTATTTTAATTTCAATCTTGGTGCAACATCACTGTGCATCTATTATTCAAAATTCTTCTTTGCAATAAGAGAACACTCTGTACTTAACTTAACACTGCTGGGCCCATACTAAAGTAAACAAAGCGAGCCGACGCGGCAGAAATGACGTCACAAACAAAAGATGTTCACGTTGCGAATCCACAACCAACAATGGAACGCTCACTCGTAACATCTCCCCCCTTAATTTAAAAGTTTAAGAAGCTCTGAATAAACTTTTACTCAACACGAGATAGAGTGTCGGCAATAATATTATCACAGCCCTTTATGTGTTTGATTTCTATATTATAGGGTTGAAGAGCTAATGACCACCGTAACAGTCTTTGATTCTTATTTCTCATATTATGAACAAACTGAAGTGGATTATGATCTGTATAAACTATCACTGGGTAAGGTGATCCACTTACATACACCTCAAACTTTTCCAGAGCTAACAAAAGGGCCAATGCTTCTTTTTCTATTGTGGCATATCCACGTTTATGCTTTTTCAGTTTGGCCGAGAAATAACAGTTCGGGTGCAATATTCCATCTTTTCCTTTTTGCATTAACACAGCACCAACTCCTGTGTCACACGCATCCGATTGTATCATAAATTGTTTCTTAAAATCTGGGAGTTGTAGTACAGGTGCCGTTGCCAACAACCCACGAACCTTTTCGAATGCTATCTGGCATTCATCAGTCCACCCAAACTTTCTTTTTGGACTGACCAAATCTGTCATGGTAGTGACCACCATGGCAAAATTTTGACAAAACCTCCTGTAGAATCCAACCATCCCGAGAAATCTTCTGAGAGCCTTTCGATTGTGAGGTGCGGGTAGACTGAGAATATCGACAACCTTGGCATCAATTGGAGCAATTTTCCTTTGTCCAATGACATGACCAAGGAAGATTAAGGTGACATGTCCGAATTCACTCTTGGGTAGGTTTACGGTGAAGTTGAACTCTGCTAGACGATTGAAGAGTTCACGGAGTCGGCCAATGTGTTGTACCCATGTGTCACCGATGACGACCAGATCATCTAGATAGGCGTACACTCCAGGCAGGCCTGACGTCACTATATGCATCGCTCGCTGAAATGTTGCTGGTGCTCCTTTGAGGCCGAAGGGCATAACTTTGTATTGCCACAGCCCCTCCGCAGTGACAAAAGCTGAAATCTGCTTTGCTTCTTCCGAGAGTTTGATTTGGTAGTAGCCTTTGAGAAGATCCAGCTTGGTGACAAATGTTGCTTGACCCACACTATCGATGATGTCGTCGATGCGCGGCAATGGATATGCATCAGCACGTGTCACCAGGTTGACCTTCCTGTAGTCAGTACACATGCGGACACTTCCGTCGGGTTTAGGCACCAGCACACAGGGTGACGCCCATGCACTACTGCTCCTCTCCACTAGGTCATGTTCCAGTAGATACTCCACCTCCTGCTTCAGCTTCTCCCGCTTATCAGGGCTCATTCGGAAGGGTGCTTGCTTGATGGGAGATGTGCCAGGCAGCAGTAACAGGTCGTACTCCAGCAGAGAACACTGGCGTAGCACATCGCCGAAGAGTGGCTTGAACTCCTGCAGCAGTTGCACCACATCCTGAGACTGCTTCAACACAGTCATAGGACCTCTTACAGTATGACCAAAAATCATTTCAAAGGGACTGAATCTTATGGAGTCTTGGCGACTCTCTCTTATGGCAAACAACATAAGTGGTACTCCTTCATCCCAATCCTTATCAGACTCCATACAGTATTAAATAAGCATTGATTTAAAAGTCTGGTGGAACCTCTCTAGGGCACCTTGGGTTTAAGGGTGGTACGCAGAAGCTAAGTATTGTTTAATACCCAATTCATTCATCACCTGCTGGAAAAGGAAACAAGTGAAGTTAGTACCCTCATCCGACTGTACAATTCTAGGAATGCCATATTTAGTGAAGAAGTTAGTCAGAGCCTTTACCACACTCTTTGCTTTGATGTTTCGCAATGGTATAGCCTCTGGGTACCTGGTGGTAGTACACATGATTGTTAACAAATATTGGTGGCCACATCGAGTTTTTGGGAGAGGACCTACACAATCAATTATAACCCTGCTAAATGGCTCATCTACCACAGGAATGGGTTTTAGGGTAGCAGGTTTTATGACCTGATTCGGTTCACCAGCCATCTGACATTCATGGCAAGTTCTACAGTATCTGGCAACATCACCTTTCATTCCAGGCCAGTAAAAATGCGACAAAATGTTTTTGTATATTTTCCTAACTCCTAAATGTCCTCCCAAAAAGTCGTGTGCTAATTTTAAGATTTCTCCCCTGTGACAACTGGGAATCACAACCTGATGCACAACATTCCACTCATCAGCAGGATCAGATACAGATCTGAACTTCATCATAAGTATCCCTGAATCCATGTAGTAACAAACAGGCAAGCGAGCCGCTTCTTCAATATCCACAGCCTTCCTACATAGTTCAGCTAATTAGGAGTCACTCTGCTGATCATCTATGAGTTTTTCCCTAGTGACAGGTACTTTCTGTATGGTAATGTTGTCACCAGAAGAGAGATCAGCTTCAGATTTTGGGGAATGAATGTTAACTGAATCTTTAGCTTCACTCACATCTCTCCCACCAATGTCACTATCAAATGAATCATCCTGACTGTCAAACAGATTCTCAATACCTAAATAATTTTCATCATTGCCAGGTGCACTTCTATCAGCAATACAGA
Source organism: Homarus americanus (assembly GCF_018991925.1). Taxonomy (NCBI): domain Eukaryota; kingdom Metazoa; phylum Arthropoda; class Malacostraca; order Decapoda; family Nephropidae; genus Homarus; species Homarus americanus. Next base: position 11,305 of record NW_024748682.1, read on the forward strand.
GCTTAGGGTCAACTGAAGGAACGGACTGTACTTTATTCCGAGGAGTCAGACTCCTTGTAACTGCACATAAAGGACATAAATCAGGGTATTCTTCTTCAATTAAACCAGTATTATTCTCCTCTGTAGGAGTCAAAGATACCACAGGATCTGGCACCACGCTGGCTCCTGCAATATCATTACCCAGCAAAAAAGTAACCCCTGTCACAGGAAGAGAATCTTGAACACCAATAGTCACCCAACCAGTCACAAATGGAGTTCTTAAAAACACCCTACACAAAGGAACAGTGATCACTCCACCGACACCCTTAAGCACCAAATGCTCTCCAGTATAGGAATCTTCCACGCAGGGAACAGATCCTTTCAACAGAATACTGTGAGAAGCACCACTGTCACGCCGCAAAATCTTCGCAGGATACTGATCACCTGATTCCTCAACTGCAACTGTACCATCAAACATGAAGGGTTCAAAAGAATCCTCCTTTGGGCGATTTCTCACTAAAGTTTTGTCAAACTTCTCCAGAGGTTCGAATGAGAGCACTGGCTCTTCCTTCTTTGCTTCCAATTTTAGGCAATTCGCAATCACATGACGTGGTTTCTTACAGTAAAAACAGACAAATGCTTTAGTCTTGGGATAGGTCTTGGAAAGCTCACCTGAGTTTCCACAAAAATTTACTTTACTAGAAGAAGCAGTACTACTATCCTGCCTACCACCCTTTTCCTTGGCTACAAAACCCTTTCCACCTGAATGATTTTGAGATTTAACAGGATGCATTTTGTGAGTAAGGGCATAGCTATCAGCTAATGCAGCAGCTTTATGAACATTACTAATATCTCTCTCTCCTAAGTACAATTGTATATCTCTTGGAGTGGCTCTTTTGAACTGTTCTAAAATCATCAATTCAACAAGTTCCTCAGAAGTTTCTACCTTGCTAGACTTTATCCACCTTCCACACATTTTACTCAATGAATAAACAAATTCTATATACGACTGTGCATCAGTCTTTCTCTTAGTCCTAAATTTTACTCTATATGTTTCAGGAATGAGTTCATATGCCTTAAGAATTTCTTCTTTCACTAACTTATAACTACGACAAACTTCACTTGACAAAGACAGAAATGCTGAACGAGCTGACCCAGTGAACACACTTTGAATCATAGCACGACTCTTCAGGCCACTGAAAAGACTTTGCAATCTTCTCAAACTGCATGAAAAACTCTTCTGGATCCTCCTCGTCAAAAGCAGGCATAAGTCTCAAATGTTTTGTCACATCAAACAATTTTGTCTCAGATTCTAAAGACAATGCCTGTAAGTCTTGTCTTCTACTGCTAATCTGTGCTAATGCTAATTCATGCTGCCTTTCACGCTCTCTTTCCCTTTCTTCTCTTTCCTTCAAAGTCAACTCATATTCCATTTCTAACTTTCTGATCTCTACAGCTTCCCTGGGGTCAAATGAACGCAAAGTCAGTGCCCCCTTCGGTAGCACCTCTTCATTTACAAGTTCAGTTAGAACTGCACTTTGAATTTCAGACTTTCTTTGACTACGTCGATACTCAATTTCATATGTATCAGCAAGTTTCATCCAATCATCCTTTCTTAACACACAGTCTTTCAACATTTCTACGGATGGATTTTCAACAAACTCCTCCACATCAAACGTAGCCATGATTAAACAATAAAGATTCCCTATATTTAAATATTCCCAATAGATAATGAGTGAAAAGGGATCAATCCTGGCAAGGTCGCCAATTTTGTTACGACCCTTGGGCCTCTTAAGGGTGTAACAATATCACAAATTCACAAATTACACTTTGTACTATAGGTCCAGGAATAGATCCCACCAAATTATCACCTCATTACTATGGGGTATATTGAAATACATGCAGTAGTTTTAATAACAATATATTTATAAATAATCAATAAAATAAATATATCAGTATGTACAAAAATAAACAAATACAAGTTAAATCTGATCAAATAAATGACTCAACCGAGTGACAAATAATGAACACAAAAGTAAAGACTTATTTAGTCCAGAAACTACGATGAACGTTGTCCCAGTTGGGCCTTTAAAGTCAGGGAGGGGAGAATTGATAAATGGCAGTGAAGAAATAAGCAAAGCATTGAACAGCAGCTACTTATCAGTTTTCACAGAAGAAATTTGCGATGAAATTCCGGAGGTGGAACTGATATTTAAGGGAAAGGAAGAAGAGAAATAAAAGAATATCACTATCAGAAAAGAGGATGTTCTTAAGAAGATAAATAAACTAAAAAATACAAAATCCCCAGGGCCGGATGAAATTTTTCCTCGAGTCTTAAAAGAGTGTAGGGAACAGACTAGCGGACCCCTCGTAAACTTATTTACAAAATCATTAGACACTGGAGTTGTGCCAGAGTTGTGGAAACAGGCAAATGTAGTACCCATATTCAAAAAGGGAGACAGAGCATCAGCGTCAAATTACCGGCCGATCAGTTTGACGTCAGTAGTGGGAAAATTTCTTGAATAAATTATAGCAGATAGCATCCGATCGCATCTAGAGAAAAGCAAATTAATCTACGACTCTCAACATGGGTTTACAAAGGGAAAATCTTGTCTAACAAATCTGCTAACGTTTTTTAGGAAAGTTCGGAGGTAGTAGATAATGATGAAAATTACGATGTTATTTACTTAGACTTAGCAAAGCATTTGACAGAGTAATCAAGATCAGAGTGCTTCTGAGAAAAAATTATGCCTGCGTATCGAGGGAAAGTTTTTAAATTGATAAAATCATGGCTCACCGACAGAACGTAGAGGGTCAGCGAGATGGTGTTAATCTGAGTGGGGGCCGTAGTAATCCAGTGGGGGTTCCTCTAGGGTCAAAGTAATTAGGCCCTCCATTCTTGTTCATAATCTACTAGAGAGAAGTCGACGGTGAAAGAGACCTAGTATTTGTAAGTCTGACCTAATGCCTAAAAACAATGTTAATGTTCGAAATAAGGCAAACAGGCTGGGTTTTTATATCTAGAAGTGTAACAAGAGTGCAGAGGTCTTATTGCAACTATATCTTGCGCTAGTTAGGCCGCACCTCGATTATGCGGTTCAGTTCTGGTGCCCCTATTATAGAATGGATATAAATTCACTAGAGTCGGTGCAGCGAAGAATGACAAAAATGATTCCGGGACTTAGAAACCTTCCATATCAGGATGGGTTAAAGAAACTTAACTTGCATTCCCTAGAAAGACGAAGAGTGCGGGGAGATATGATAGAAGTATTTAAGTGGGTGAAAGGAATCAATAAAGGGGATATAGATAAAGTTCTTATAATATCCGAGCAGGATAGGACTCGGAGCAACGGATTCAAGTTGGATAAGTTTAGGTTCAGGAGGGAGATAGGAAGAAACTGGTTCACAAATAGGGTGGTGGACGAGTGGAACAAGCTTCGCAACTTTGTAGTAAGTGCGGGAACTCTGGAAAGTTCAAAAGGAGGCTAGATAGATTCATGGATGATAGAGAGTGGTAGTAACTCTCGACAGGAGCTGCCATGCACAGGCCAACCGGTCTATTGCAGACTCCTTATTTTCTTATGTTCTTATGTTCTTATGGACAACGTGGTCTATCCACCACACGAAACCTCATAAATAAGTAAGTTATTTTCCGTGGAACTCCAAAATATGATTAACAATAATCTTTCACAAATAATACTTTACTTGGTGTTGTAGTGGATTTTTCCCCCACAAACACTGTTTGTCGCTGAGTAGGCGACCCCACCAATTCCCCAGTGTATGCCTCGTGGTCTAGGTCAACCAGCGCCGCCATACATCACGGAGCGGGGGTCAATTACTAAGCCACGCCAATCCCCGCTATTTAAGACCTGACCTCGTGGTGATCTCTCTCTTTCTACCTACACCAACCAGCCAGCAACACCCCCTCTTCCTCCGCCGCTGCCTGGCTGCCCTCGCTCCTCCTCCGCCTGCCTGGCGGTCCTCTCTCCCGCCGGCGAGCATGGCGACCCACAAGCTGTCCTTCTCTGAGCGTCCTCACCAACCAGCTCTCTCTACATCACGCTTGTAACCATGCTGCCTTCCCAGCACCAAGCTGCATTGTACATCCAATACAACATGTATATAGAGAGCACATTGTGAGTTTCCTTTCTCCAACCCATCCTGAGTGAACACCAAACAACCTCATACCCCACAGTGTTATAAAAGTCGAGCAAGGTTTACACGTTATACCACTAGAAACATAATGTACAATAAGAAAGGAGATACTCTGTACTTAACTAAACACTGCCGGGCCCATACTAAAGTAAACAAAGCGAGCGGACGCGGCAGAAATGACGTCACAAACAAAAGACGTTCACGTTGCGAATCCACAACCAACGATGGAACGCTCATTCGTAACATAATCATTAAGGGCCGTATTCCTAGTCATTACGACGATAATGACGATCACCATCATCATCACGATGCATCGTGTGTTGGGATGCAACCACCCGACGCTCAGTACCATATTGCTAGTCACTTACATGAGCCTTTAACTAGGAATATAGCGTGTGTAAACACAACACTTCGTTTCGTATGGCAGCACAAACGTTTCCCACGCGCGGCTGCCAAATGCATTATTTCACATAATTAGAAAGACGGTTTAGAGAGATATTTAGTCGTTATTTTATACCGGCACAATAATATATTGAAAAATATCTTCTTTTTTTTCAAATTGAACTTTAGTATCTGTTCTTAACAAATTACAGACAATTTTTTCATCTGTGTACTTGGCACCAATGTTTGCGCAGGTGTTATCAAACATGGAGAGGAGAGAACGTTCTGCAGCCCTGTCAGTAACCCTGCACATAGCACTTTTGCGCCTTATCGAGCAAAGGCCAGTCGTCGAGGACAGGTCTACTAGTACTGTAACACAATAAATGACAGCAAAAGAAAGGCCTAGGATGAAATTACTGCCACATTAAACGCCAGCAACCAAGATCAACTCCCTCTTACAGCCAAGCACCTCAAGAGGAGCTCCAACATAAAAAGGAGTAGGTATATGCTTATTTCTAAGTTTAGTATTTAAAAATAAGGATTTTTGCCATTAGGTTACTAAATTGAGTAAGATTACAGTATTTAAGTGATGGGTCATGTGAGGAGTCATGTGAGTTAAAGTTAGGTTAGGTTAAAATAAAGTTAGGTTAAATTAAAAATTGGTTAGGTTAAAATAGGTTAAGTTAGGTAAGGATAGGTTATTTTAAGTTAAAGTTAGGCTATTTCCATGTTTTGTGCCAGTTATTCACTGGCATTGGGGTGCAATTATCCTAGAACCAAGCTATACAGCATATAAATCTATATGAAACAGATATTATTCTGCAGAGTTAGTGTACTTTCCATTAGTTGCCTGGCAATACACACTTAGCAAGCCAAATTATTCTGGCAAGATAGCTTCAAACAGGTCTATTCTCAGTTTCTGAAGGGTCACCTCCAAATACTTATCAGAAGCACGAGTCCTTTTTACCAGCATATCATAGTAAATTTTAATGTAGATATGACTGTAGCCTAGTACTGTATAAAGCATTTATATTCTTCTGTTTCTTTCAGAACTAAAACCAGAGATATTGGAGAGCGGGTGGTGGTCCTCCAGAAAAACTATCATTAGCTTCAGAAGAAATCGCCACCCAGTGCTCGTGTCATGAGGAAGACTTCTGCAAGTGTACCTGAACTTCCTCACTCCTATGATCCTCTTGTTTTGCCTGTTCCAACACCAGGGCTATCAACTGTGTCTTCTGCACCATCTACTTCTGTTTTTCGACTTCTAATTTCACCCTCTGTTCCTGCCTCACCAGTCATTGTGAGAAAAGACAAGGGGAGTTCCACAAATATAAATTGTACACAATGAAAAGAGAGCATGAGGAGGAACTGAAAGTGAAGGCCATAATATCAGCACATACACTCAAAGAAAGATAAAGTGAAACTGTAATTAGAGTGATTGAAAAGACGCTTGAAAAAATTAATAAATCTTTTGAATTGTTAGATACATGTTTAAGGAAAGCATCAACTGCATATGATGCCATGGCTAAAACTTATGAATGATGGTTGAGTAATAACATACAGTCATATGCAATGTTTATGATTTTACTATATACAGGGGTACTGTGATATATCGTAAAATGGCATCTAGA